>NC_142797.1:14916850-15103370 GCF_049724085.1 Artemia sp. Qi Xiang Cuo | reverse complement strand
TGAGCTCTCTTTAACTGAACCATCATGCAAACACTTCTTAGTGCAACCAACTTTACTTTAATAAATGGCATTGTATATTTTGTTTAAATCCTGACTTTTTCATTTAAAATATTCCAGATTTTTATTTAAAACAAATGAACAGACAACTTAAAATATTTAAAACGAGCCAACATAGAGCTAGGATTGCAATGACTAGTACTTAGTATCAGAATTATCAAAAATTGACTCCACCTCTCCCTCTCCTACCCTCCCCTGCCCCTCAGAAATGGGGGAACGAAGGGAACGTTAGATCCTATTTTAAATTGACAATACTTTTCAAACCTTACTTGTGTATTATACAGACCACATCGGAGAGGTAAAGCTAGGTCAAGTCACAATGTCATTCTATATTATTTATATCCTCATTAAGAACATTCAGAGCAGAGTTACGCAAATGGAATACCTTTTTTGCAAATTGAGTTAGTTTTATGCAAATGATAAAAGTTTTGGCAAATCGAGATAGCTTTACGCAAATGAAATACCATTGATACCGCTAATAATACATGCGATACTGAACGAGTTATCAGATACCTATAACTTACAGGTACCTATAACACGTTTGACCAGTTTGATTGGAATTTGTATTTTTTTTTGCCAGAAGAAAGATCATGGATACGTGTTTTTTTTTGTTTTTTTTTAATTTTTTTTTTTTTTTTAACTGGTATTTTTTTCAAGGAAGCCCATAACACTTTGCAGAAACCCGTCTGCTAAGGCAAGTACCGTTCGTAGTAATAGGTGACTGACCCGTGGTAAGCCAATGTACCGGTTAGACTACACTGTATATTCATGCCTCAGGCTTGTGTAAGTACATGTATATTTGAAATCAGCACCTCTCTTACTACTGGTATGCCGTTTTGGAATACTTGAACCGAACAAAGAGACTAGATATTGTATAATTTTTTTTTCTTCTTCTTCTTCCTTTTCCCTTTCATTTTCTTACTATTAAGTGTTAATAAACGTTGTCAACTTACTGTTTTTCCTTGTGTTTTTTCTTGTGGGGTTTAGTATTTTGCTCGTGTTTTTCAGTCTTTGTTATTTTATGCTGTATTTTGCAGACTAGATAGTGAAATACTCTGTACGGGTTTAATCACTGAATAAAATCATTCATTCATCCTTTAAGAACGACTCCTGAAACCCAAGGGCCGTTGAATTTGAATGAGCAGCATAAAAAAAAACTTTAAGACTTTAGCGTAAAGAACAAGGGACTGAGGACGGTGTAGCCACTCTTATATACGGGATATTTTCTACCCGTTTTAAGTTTTAATGCTGCTCCTTGCTTTCAGTTGAAAAGACTTGTTTTTCTATTTAATAATAGACTAAAGAAATAAGAAGAGTAAATAAGAAAAATCCTTATAGCTTCGCTTTGGCCCTTCACAAGCTAGTTCAAAAGTATGTTTTTGAAAATTTCAGCAAAAGTATTTTAATGAATGAAGTAAAATTTTTGAAAGTGTAAACCCAAAGTAGCTATTTCGAGAAATAATTTGAATAAAGAAAATACCGCCTGATATTATTGCTCTAAAGAGCATTACGGGAGATCTTGATCTAAACTCCAATGACTTGTTTGGGGTACTCGTATGAATTACCCTATATCAAACAATTAACTATATGATAATTCTGATCCAATCCCTCTTTCCTATAGTGAAATATATACAAGGGTGGGTCCAGGACTTTTGGGGGGGGGCGCAAAATAGGTTGATCCGATAAATTTGCGTTAGGAGCAAGTTTAATTCACGCAAAATTGCATTAATTAAGTAAATTACACTACTTTAGACTACGTTAGGGGGTGCCCCCCTCGCCCCTGGATCCACCACTGATAGGATATAATGAAAGATAGGTTTGAGATAGACAGGCCACGTTTTTCGGACGAAGTATGACAGATTACCAATGATAATGCTTCTAGGATCAGGATTACCATCGGGGACCACCAAAAGTCAGGCAATCCTGATTGGGAAGAAGTTATAAGAAATGACTTAAGGAATTTGGAACTTCGTTGTACGGGTAAAGAGTAAGGCTTGGGATAGACTAGGGTGGAGGAAGAGTGTCACAGCTGTGCAGCAATCATTTGATTATGCAAGAGACCCTAAAAAAAGGAAATTTATAAAGTTTCTTGAAAGTAAAAATACTTAATCCCTTTTTAAATAAAAATTCAGCCAGCTTTGTGGTCAGCAGAAATACATTCCATCATGTAAATGCTTTCATTTTATATTTCCAGCTCATTTCTTTTAGAAATGAGTGTGTTTTCCTTCTAACAGTCCACGTCAGTATGCAATTTTAGATGTTTAGAATAGTTTGCTTATGAACAAATTTTACTTTTTAATGTTTAGGGTGTAGGCCAAGAAGAACACAATTAATAAAAAAAAACTTATAAAATATAAAGACTAAATAATAAAATATGTAACACGCATTAAGAAAAAGATATAAAAATATAAAGTTTTAATAAACATAAAATACATGTAATATATACGTTATATATGTAATATACGTAATATATGTAAAATAAAGAAAAGAAATAAAATTCACTGTACAAAAAAGCTCTCTTCACATTTTAAAGCTCTCTCTACTTTCCTTACTTATTACTTTTATTTTCATGTCATTTTTTCTTCTTTTTTCTAAATACTTAAGACGGCACCCTGGAAGTCATTATCTTTTGCCTTTTTCTTCCATATCTTTTTTTTTAACTTGCTGAAAATCACCCAAGTTGAGTTTTCTTGATGATTTTCGATTTTTTGTGTCTGTTTGTCTTCTTCCTATTTTTCCTATTCTTCCTATTTTCCGTCATTGAGAAAACGAGAGAAAACTAGAGAATTGGACGTGATGACTATGGCTGAATGCATACTAGGTGATATAATTCAGTCATGGATTCCAAATTTACTCTAAGAAATCTTATATTTATATTTGACAAACATTCGGAACTTTCTAGAACCCAAGAAAACTTTGCCAAATCAAGCACTAGGACGTAGAACCTGTAACAATGCCCCTAAGATGTGGCGATACAGAACAAAAACCCTCCATATTCCGCTCTTGTCGTATTCCGGATTGCATCATTCAGTTTGTTCTATATTCTATCTTTTTTGCGAAACTTCCATCATTGACGGTCATTTGCTCTGTACGCATGCCCAAAAATAACAGCCAATCAGAATTCAAGATAAGTTAACCATGAATCAAAATATATAGTGAGTAGTTTTCTGAAATTACACTAGTTATTAGAAATATTTCGTCTGTTAATGATTGATGAAAGCGAAATGTCGAAATTTATTATCGCAATAACATGCGTCTTCCTATTTTGTGCTGTTCAACGACGATCAGTTGTAAGTGAATTCTAACTCATCTAAGGCAGGTACATAAATAGGAATTTATTTCGAGGAAGGTTGGGTGAGTAAGTTTTTACAAAAAACTTTTCATTTGGGGGGATGAACCCGGGCCGTAGTTGCCCTCCACTGCCTACGTTTCTGATCTTAGGTAGGCCTAATTGTTTTCCAGATTTGCAAAAGGGATATACGAACTCAGTCTAGAAAATTTTACGGTAATGTTGTGCAAACATTCTCCTTCTAAACTAGTCACAATAAAAATAAAAGAGTGGTACTATTCTATTTTACATTCAAAAGTTCTACTTTAGTTACTTTTGGCTATCTTGGAAAGGGGTTGGGTTAGGAAAATGAAACTTTCAGGGATGGATCTACATGCTAAGGTATGTCCTAGGAAGGTACTTTGAAGTACCTACCTCCACTCCTCCCCCCCTCTATATAATGGTAAATTACTGCACATTACTAGTTGTTTTAGCTCACATTTCATCCTATATTACTATCATAATTATAAATCACTGCTTACCTTACACAATTTCAGCTTTTAACCTTGTTCACTAAAATATATTCCAGAATCCTATTTTCCTTTAACAGTCCATCCCTTTAACTTATTTATTATCATGGAACCCGTTTGTGATATCGCAACTTTGCTTATCATAACCCCTTTTAACAGTAGCATGCAGGTGCCATGGGGTAAAAGACAACTCTGTATCACAGTTCATATAATTATCCAGTATGATCATTCCCTATCTCACCCATTATAAAAACCCGGACCGGGGTGCGAGTGCTCCGGAGAACGTTTTTTGCAGATATAAACATAAACGAAGTCAGATCTTTTCATGGGTAGACAAGTCAGACTGTGATCTAATCGGAAACAAGTGGAAACCCGCTATTACGAATAATGCACTTTGTTGGAAACAATCGGAAACAGACTAACCCGCATTCCCGCTAATGCAGAAATAAGTGGGAGGAGCTTTTTGTTCGCACCGAGAACGAAGACCAGAAATGATCTGCGATAAGCTTACTGGATAATTTTATGAACTGTGCTCTGTATTGATAAGCCATTTAAACTTTATAAATTAGGGAAAGATTTAGACAAGAGGTAGGTCTTTAAAAAAAATCCTAATTGTTTTTAGAGGGCAAATTATGTTATGAGATGTTATTATTTTTGTAGATCCATGCGGTCATGAACCTTTTTTAATAGCCTATATTTGAAGCTCTAACTAATAGAGTACTAAAAATATCATAGTTGACTTTAAAGGAAAAACTATGACATAGAAAGATATTTTTGAAATCCCCCCTCCCCAAAACTAAATATTTTCTCAAATTCTACTTAAGAAGCATTTTAAATATTTCTAAAGCACTAATAGATAGAGTGCTACAAATACCAGAATCGACTTCAGAGGACAAATTATATTAGGGGAAGATGTTTTTGAAATCCCCCTGACCCCCCCACTCAAAATTTTCCAAAATTTTACTTTAGAAGCTTTTTTAAATATTTATAAAGCGCTAAGACATAGAGCGCTACAAACATCAGAATCAACCTTAGAGGAAGAATTGTGTTATGGGAAGATGTTCTTGAAATCCCCCTTCCCCCCAAACTCAATTTTTCCAAAATTCTACTTTAGAATCTTTTTTAAATATTTTTAAAACACTAAGACATAGAACGCTACAAACAGCAGAATCGACTTTAGAGGAGAATTTGTGTCATGGGAAGATGTTTTTGAAATCCCCCTTCCCCCAAACTCAAATTTTCTAAAATTCTACTCTAGAAGCTTTTTCAATATTTCCAAAGCACTAACAGATAGCGCGCTAAAAACATCAGAATCGACTTTAGAGGCCAGAATATGAATATTGCTTTGGCCTACATGACAAGTCTATGCCCATCTGAATTCTGACAAAAAAATCCTTAATTTTGAGTTTTCAATATCTTTTTCATTGGCTTTTTAAAACTACAATTCCTGTTATTTCAATAGAATTCTAAGCCATATAAAAGTTTCTTTCCTAAATTTCTTTTTTTTTACCTTAATTTTATATAGATTTCTTATTCTATATTTAAATATTCTATACTTAAACCAAGCGTCATGGTTTCTTTTCTGCCCCCTTCCTCTCAGCCACTGCTTACGCGCCTCATCTGAGGTCATATTTTGTGTGTTGCAAGGACGGTATTGATATAGAGTAGCGTATTATTACACTCAATTGATCAACTCCCTCAAATTTGACGATTAAAATTCAAAGTAGACTTTCGAATTATAAGGGTAAATACAGTCATGTCCGCAGGGGGATTAGAAGAGAGGACTTTCGGGCTCCCAACTGATCTTGTTTTGTTTGGGGAGAGTTTTTTCCCCAAACAAAATAATTCTTGTGCGTGCCTGGGTACGTTTAATTCTATGAGTGTTGACGTCCCCCCCCCACCTCGTCCTCTGTGTGCATTTGCAGCCCAGTTTTAAATTGCCATGTAAAATTTGACATTAATCGGACGTAGCATGTATTGCATTCACATATGTTCATACTCAAGTTGTCTGTCATGTCTAAATGTCGTGCCCTCGTACTTCACACCTCTAGAATAGTGGCCAGAAGTTGTTTGCTAAGCTATTCTCAAATGGAAAATCAGTTGAGCGAGGAAAATTAGGGGGATGAAAGTTTGACCGAACATACATTGCCCTGCTAATCCTCCTAGTGAGGACATCTGAGCGAACGATGACAATTGTAACAGTGAAATACTAGATAAGTCCTTTAGGTGGGACGCCGAAAAAATTATGGCTCCCCTTCAAAGGCTTGCGTTGAGTTTTTCGTAGGGATAACAAGTTAAAGTAGCTGTTATACCTTCAAGTGCTCCAAAAATAGTTCTTTATTCGTTTAATTGTATCCTTTTATTGGCAGGTGTGTCTTTCTTCTTTTTTTTTATGTGAATCTATATTAGTGTACTCTGTTTTTTTTTAATTACATCTAGTTTGCAAACGGATGATATGCTTTTACATACACACCATAAAAAAATCTGTTTTGTACATTATATATCTAATGTGAATTCAATTGAATTATACCTGATAATCGTAATGTAATTTAATGTACCTTCTGTGTACCTAGAGGTATATCTTCCCGTTCATGTTTTTCTGTTCTTTATAGAGGTACGCGGAAATGGAATAGTTTGAATAGTGATATTAAGACTATTGGTGACCCCAATATTTTTAGAAAAATCATTAAGGAACTGCTTTTTGCTGAATATGAGTTTTGACTGATTAATTGATTTATTTATTGTGGGGCTTTTGTTGATATGATGTTCCCAGAGGAAGTATAATATATTATATTATTTTGTATTTATTGTTTAGTGTGATGGTATTAGTGGTGTCGGTGGCCAAGTATTCTTTGTTTTAAGGATTTTGTTTTCTTTACCTCCCCCACGGACAAGCTTTGCTTTTTAGGGGAGGCAGCAATAATTTTTTGTTGATATGTTTTTTTTTCAATAAATCCTTCTTCTTCTAAAATGTAAAGTAATATTCTTTATAAAGAAAAATTTATGTTTTCAAGCCGCATTAAGGGAAATTAAATACAAATAATTTTTCATGTCGCCAATTCTTGTCTTATTTAGTATAGGCTCTGAGCCTCCCTCCCCCACACATATCCTTGTATACAGCTGTGTTGGCCTTAGAAGGCTTAATTCTGCAATAAGCTGATAGTAGTAGCAGCCGTGCTATCATATTTTTTTACGAGTAAATTATCTTTTAGCAGCACCAGGATACAGATTCAAAGGTTCTGGATAAACTCCTGACAAAAGTACAATTGCTCTCATTTTAACAAGTTAATCATTTTCTGTTTGTGATTTATCGAAACAGTTTTGTTTCGGATTATTGAAAATACATTTGTTGAACCGTTACGAAACATTACGTGCTACTGAGAACGGGGCCACCTGAGCAAACAGGTGAATTGGGGGGGTTTATTAACTCTCCTAAAAGCATAAAAAGCTAAATTTGTCGACAGGCATAGCATAGTACGCGATCTTTTTGTACGTGAGATTTTTACAATTATTTCTATAATTTCTTTTATATTTCCGTAGGACATAGCTATTCTTAATCTTTTTTGAAATTCTGCTCGCCCCTTCCCCCGAAACAAGATTCAGCGTAAATGCTTATTTGAGTAGACGACAAAATATGTCAAAAGATTTCTGGAAACATGAATAAATGTCAATCTGGTTAAAAACTAAGATGTAATAGATCGAAATCGAATCAATTAGCAGTGAATGTATTTTATTGTTATTTTCCATCGGAAATTCTCTATAAGAATCTATAACGATCTAAAAGAGACGAAACATGAATAATGGGCCATTTGGTTAGCTACTACGATATAATGGATCAAAGTCGAACCAGCTATCACTCCACATGTCTGTATTTGTCTCTGTAGTTTTTTTTATCTCTGCTAAAAAATGTCTTGTATGTCATTATATAGCATGGGCGCCCATAAGGGGGGGGGAGGGCTGGGATCCAGCCCCCCCCCCCTGGATGAATGACGCTACCTTATATTTGGTATAATTTAAAAAATATTTTCCCCAAAATAAGTTTAAAAGCTCCATTAAGCCAAAAATGGGCAGAGATGAAGTCAAGTAATCGTCCAAGCGTAAGACTACCACAAATCACTATCAATAAATGAATGAAACTCAAAACGAACAGAAATTAGAATAAATAGCCGAGTCAAACTCGAACCGAGCAAAACAATATTAGTAGGGCTGATAACCCCCATGCCTTCTCAAGACTAGAACATAATTTGGGCTTTACAGAAAACAAAATGTGATTAAATGTTTTCACTTTTTTACTTAAACAAATACAAACAATTTTAATCTTTAAGGAATAAATATAAGTATAGCTATATTAAACTGACAATCCACAGTAATTTTTTTTTTTTTTTTTTTTTTTAAGTAAAGCCTAAATTGTGTTCCGGTCTTGAGAAGGCATGGGGGTTGTCAGCCCTAGTAATGCTAATTTTTGCTTTTTTAAATTCTGTTCGTTTTTTATTGACATAGTCATTGTCATAAAAAAAATTATAGCTTTTTGTTCTATAAGAATCCTTGCAAAGACAAGACGTGATGTGAATTGCCTGCCTAGATAAACCGGTTTAAAGCGAACTATGAGTGTTGCAAGCGATAATGGCAAGTATGTTTCTTCGCCTGTTTTGAACTTTATCCAAGTGAATTTTGAAGCGGGAATTGACGACGATATCATCGTGAGTCATGCGGTTGATTTTTTCGAGAATTTGGCTGTTTCAACTGCAAAGATTGAACTAAATTCAGCTACAGTTCCAGATGACTGTTGTCCTAAGCGCGTTGGCAATAAAGCAATTACAAACAATATCAGAGATATGATTGATTTAATCTGGAAATGTGATTCTGAGAACATAACTATTCCTATTTATGTGATTCGACTTCCAACCGAAGTTCCTACCATACCGGCTGTAGCATATTCACGCTTAGCTACCAAGATTAATAAAATTGACCGAACTCAAGAAGTTATTGATTCTAAGCTCACAAATTATGATATGAATTTCCCGGCATTACCTACTGTCCCCGCGAATGATAATCTAGCCACAGTTGTTATCTCGAATGTGCATAAGGTTTTGAATAACCCAGCAAAACGTAGAGAGGTAAATGACAAGATCTCCGGTCATGAGGCAATTAGCAGCATACGGTCGTCAAACGATAAACTTGTTGTAAGAATCGATAATGTGGCCGTGAATGATTTTTGCAAGGCTGTGCCCTCAGTTTTAGCGAACTCTAAAGCCAAACTTATCGAAAAGAAATATTTTGGTCTATTAAAGGGTATAGACACTGATTACGATATCCCTCGCCTTACTGAATACCCTGGAGTCTCTGACTTAACAAGGCTTGGAACTTCCCATGTACTCAGAATTTCGTTTGTAGATGTTGCAACTAATATTAATGCCATTAAAACTGGATTGAAAGTTGATTATGAATTTTTGCGCGTTTTTGAGTATCTTCAGATCCCGCGTTGTTGCCATACATGCCGTTCGCCTGACCACGTAGTTGCCAATTGCAGAAGCCCAGTCGTGAAATTATCCCGGTGCTCCAATCTCTACGAATCATCAAATGACTCTCCCTGTCAGTTGTTCCCTAACTGTACAAACTGTGGTGGAGACCATGTGTCATATAGTTTGCGATGTTTCAAGTTGCGTGCTATTGCTACCAAAGGTATTGCCAAATGATATCTTTGCCTATCTCTATTTGTTCTTTTAATATTAATGGGACCAAAGATAAGGACATTTGTATTGATAATCTTCTTGATACATTTGATGTAGTCCTTTTTCAAGAACATTTATTGCCGGCTGTGAGCGTAAATTTCCTTCGACGTAGCCCCGGCCACATGGTTTTTTCTACAAATGCCCGAAGAACTCGTGGTCGTCCCTCCGGTGGGTTGGCTTGCGTGCTGAATCGGAAACCCTCTTCCCTTTCCCCACAGTGTTACGGATCTGATGATATTTATTTAGCCGTCAGGATTGGTGATCTTGTACTAGTCAATGTTTATTTGCCGCATAACAAGAATAATCTTGCGTCATTCACCCATTTTGTTAAAGCGTGCAAAAAATTGAAAAATTTGGTATCGGGTATTGAGAAACTTGGTTATGATTGGTTACTAATGGGTGAAATAAACTATGACATGACAATGTCCACCCCCCAATCCAATTCACTGCTCAAGTGCCTCCCCCTTGGTTTCTGGATTCTGACAAAAAATCTTCCATTGGCTTGCAAACATGCCAGTGGCTCCTGGTCTAACCTTGACCACTGTGTATGCTCTGCTGGTGTTACAACTTCAACTGTCCACGTTGATGAAGATGAAAGAGATTATGACCACATACCCATATCTCTGTGTGTGTCAGTGACATCTAAACTAGTAATAAATGCTCCCCAATCCGTAGAAAAAAGTGGTTTCAACGGCGAAATTGGAATCGATGTGATTGGCCTCTATATGTGGCCACGCTTGCAAGCCTGCTGAGTACCATTAATGTGCCTTATAATCCTCCTCTGTTGCGGAGTTACCTCACCCAGTGCTCGTTTGCAATTGAATACGTATTATCATCAAATTATTTTATGTTTGAAAAAAACCAAACAAGTAGCTGTCCCAATTGAATGTATTCGGTCCAACACGCGAAAGTTTGTTTGGAATTGTGACCCTCTTTTGAAAAAAGTGAAAAATCAGGCCAAGCAATGGTTACGGATTTAGATTGCTTGTGGGCGTCCCTCTCGTGGTACTGTTTTTTATATTAAACGTAAAACGAAAACGGCTTATAAAAGACAACTACGGTCCGTCCGTGAAGCTGGAGTTAATTTTCCAAACAGTTCGAAAGAGTGGAAGTTTGTGACGAATTCTTCTAAGTTTACTGATTATAAGAGTGATAATATTCCGCAATCAGCTTGGATCCAACATTATTCTAATATTTTTTCCCCTGTTAATTTCGCTGTACATAGCCGATATTTCCAACTCCTTGCTAAGTGCCTTCCTGAAAAAATGCAACAAAAGCACGTCCCTCCTGTGTCAGCTGAGATAATTACTGAATCGATCAGGCGGCTGAAGTCTCAGTCTATTGATATTGATGGTATAAGTGTTTTTCATTTACGAAAATATTCTCGGGAGCTAATAAAACATTTGCAGCTACTTTTTCAAATGTGTCTTTGCTGTTCTTTAGTGCCTGATAGTTTCCTATGTGGTACTGTTACCTCAATTGTAAAGAGAGGAAAAGATGTAAATAAATGTGATTCTTATAGGCCTATTACTGTCGCCTGCAATATTAGCAAACTTTTTGAATATGTGCTTCTTCCTTATATTATTGATTTTGTGAATTATGATGCTAATCAGTTTGGATTTAGAAAGGGGATTTCTTGTCAACATGTACATCGGGTGCTTGCTCTCCTTTTTAAGGATGCACAAACGAAAGGTCAATCATTACATATATGTGCTTTAGACATATCTAAAGTTTTCGACAGTGTTGTGCACCCTCAGACTTTTTATTCTTTACATCAGCTTGGTATAAACCCATCGATTATTTCTCTGCTACATTTTTGGTATTCGAATTCATATATGAGATTGAAATCGAATGGATGTGCTTTTGGAAATATTCCTGTTAAATGCGGGGTTAGGCAAGGAGGAGTTCTTTCGCCTCATATTTTTAATGCTTCTATTTCGAGTGTGATTAATAAGATTCCCTCCAGTTGTTTTTTTTGTTTTTCGGAAGTGTCTTATTTAGCATATGCTGATGACCTCCTCCTGATTAGTCGTTACAAAAGGAGGCTTTAACGGAATGTTAGCATGGTTGGATCTATGCTTAGTGAAATAGGCCTATCATTAAATACTTTGAAATGTGAATATTTACTCTTCAACGCTGTTAATCCCCCTGCTACTCCCCTTGCTTGCAACACCTTTACGGTACCTAGTGTCCCTGTTATTAAATGGCTTGGTATTTCCATATGTGAATCCGTAGGAAGCATCCGGCGTAAATTTGTTTGTGATTCGAAGGATAAGCTTAAAGCTGGTTATGAGAAAATAGTTGCAAACCGTGGACGTTTTAATAGGCATGGTCTTGCTAAACTCTACTGTAGTTTCTGTGACCATGCGATTTTATCCGCTTCTGGGCTGTATCCGCTTTTTACTAAGCATGATCTGAAACAAATAAAGGTCAATTATTTTAGATACTGTAAGTTCCTATTGTATTTGCCGCTTGCTGTGCGCAATAGGCGCCTTGTTGGTCGTTATGGTGCAACAGCAATTCTGTCCTCGCTTGAAATGGTGCAAGCGAAGATCAGTCAGGATGCTAGTTTTCGGTTGGGCCCATATCACAGTCTTATCCGTTTTTTTATTAGTGATTATATTTGTGGTTAGATTGTCGTTGTTCTTTTTCTTCTTTTTTTGTGTTTGTATTACTCCACTATTTTACATTATTGTACAGTGGGTTATAAATAAAATAATAATAATAATAATAGTTTGGCTTGCTATTTGTATGTTGGGAAAAACTTTTTCAACAATTTTTAATCCTGACACAAATAGAAATTTTTGACTTAATTTTATGCCTTCTCAAGTAGACCTGAAAAAACAAAACTTATTATCATTCCCAAAAGATTCTGTCTATGCTCTTTGACAACCTGGATACTCTTACACTCTATTTATTTGTTTAAATTGTAAGAGCAGATATAGCAACAGTAGTAGCCCCAAAAGCTTCAACTTAATACCCCCAGTTGTTCTCGATATATTGCTGAAGTGTCTTATTGGCAACCACAAACACAACGCTTTTTGATTTAGTTTTAAAGCAGTCCTTAGTTATATAATATAAAGGACCAACTGCATATTTGTGGGGGGTTGACATGCCCAATATCTCTATAGACATAGTTGCTGTACCGGTCTACTATGCTGAGCAAAATAGTTCTCTCAAAATTTTGACTACATGTGTTTGGGAAATAAATCGGCTTGAGAGGCGGGCTGATTGCCCTCCAATCTCTTTTTACTCTTAGAAAGGTCACTACAATTTATAATTTTGAACCGAACTAGCTCCTTTAAAAGTTTCAATTATATGTCTAGCTATATTAAATTGGTAGTGCTTATGATATTGCTGATATGCCCTTTTGAACAATTGCACGCATACAGTTTTTTTGTTTAATCGGAACTCCCCCTAAATGCTTCCTAAAAGTTTCGCTTTAATACTCTTAGCGTCATTAGTTACAGTAACTGTAGTGGTAGTATTAACTCTACACTTGGTGCCTTCTGGCTTGTTCCAAATCCCCTACAACTTACTCTTTAATGTCTAACTTATAAGTTATTCTTGAGATATTACTTTGTCACCTTTTTGAAAGTCCACATGCTCATAGTTTATTTTGATTTAGTTTAACGTCTGCCTAAATATTCCTTATGTTTGATTACTGAAGACATATTTAAATTCTCTTTGGACTATTGGTTATAGAATGGCTATCTCACAATTTTGATCCACTGTGTTTGGGGAAAAGAGGATATCAGGGAGAGGGAGGGGCTGTTTTCTCTCCATCATGCTTGACTCTTAAAATGGAACTAAAACTATACATTTCCAATCAAATGAACCTCCTCTAAAGTTCACAAGACCACCCCTTCATAAAAACCTTACATGCCCCCAAGGCATAACTTACTACCCTTACTCCCATGCTCTGGGGTTTATGTCAACCGCAAAGGCCGCGTTATGAGATCTTTGGACTATTTTTTAACGCATGGCTATCTCAAAATTTTTATCAGATGTATTTGGGGAAACTATGACGTGGGGGGGGGGTATAGCTGCCCTTCAAAAAATTTCACTCTTAAAAATGGCACTTAGACTTCTAATGTCCAATCCAATGAGTCTCCTCCGAAGTATATACAACCACTGTTTCCATAAAAACCTTATACGCCCCCGGGGCATAACTTACAACTTTGCCCCCATTCTTTGGGGTTTGTGTCAACCCCAAAGGCCGTGTTATGAGATCTTTAGACTATTTTTGAACATATGGCTATCTCAAAATTTTTATCGGATGCATTTGGGTAAAATATTACATGGGAGGGGGGGGGGTATAACTACACTCCGATAAATTTGACTCTTAAAATGGCACGTAAACTTCTGATTTCCAATCCAATGAGCCCCTCCGAAGCATATACAACCACCGTTTCCATAAAAACCTTATATGCCCCCGGGGCATAACTTACAACTCTTACCCCCATTATTTTGGGGTTGTGTCAACCCCAAAGGCCGTGTTATGAGATCTTTGGACTACTTTTGAACATTTGGCTATCTTAAAATTTTCATCGGATGCATTTGGGGAAAATATGACCTGGGGGGGGGGCATAGCTATCCCTCGATAAATTTGACTCTTAAAAATAACACATAAACTTCCGATTTCCAATCCAATGAGCCCCCTCAGAAGTTTATACAACCACCGTTTCCATAAAAACCTTATATGCCCTCGGGGCATAGCTTATAACCCTTGCCCTGAGTACTGTGTGGGGGTGGAGTTCTCATCCTCAAAGACTTAATTTCTGGACTTTTAAACTACGTCAAATAAAATAATTATCTCGAAATTTTAATTTGAAGTGTTTGGGGGAAATAATGGGTGCTGGGGGAGGGTGGTTGCCCGCCAGTCACTTGACTATTAAAGAGGTCACTAGCTCTTTCTATTTCAAACCGAATGAGCCCTTTTCGAAGTTTCTACAACAACAAATGGCCATCTTAAAATATCCATCTGATGTGTTTCGGGAAAATACGCCGTCTGTGGGGGGGGGGGAGAGTAGCGGCCCTCTGATCACTTTAATTCTTAAAAAAAGCACTATAACTTCTGATTACCAATCCAATGAGCCCTCTCCGAAGTTTATACGGCCACCATTTCTATAAATACCTTATATGCCCTCAGGGCGTAACTTACAGTCCTTGCCCTGAGGGCTATGGAGGGGGGGCTCTTCCTCAAAGACATAATTTCTGGACCTCTCAACTACGCTGAACAAAATGGCTATATAAAATATTATGATTGGATGTGTTTGGGGAAATGATTGGTGTAGGGGGGGCTGGTTGACCTCTAATCACTTTTGACTGTGAAAAAGACCAGTAGAACTTCTGATTACCAATCAAATGAGCCCCCGCCGAGGTTTATACGACCACCCTTACTATAAAAAATCTTATATTGCCCCAACGCATAACTTACAACCCTTGCCCTGAGGGCTGTGGGGGGGGGGTTGTCATCCTTAAAGTAATAATTTCCAGACCTTTAAACTATGCTGAACAAAATGGTCATCTCAAAATTTTGATTGAATGTGTTTGGGGAAGTGAGTGACCTAGAAGAGGGGGAACTGGTTGCCCTTCATGAGTTGTTTTTGATGTTCCTAAGACATTAATTTCTATAATAAGTGTTCTGGTCTAAAACAATAAAAATAAATAATATATGGTTCCCATATCTCTCTTTAATTAGGCAGCACTATCGCGCATCTATGATATTTTATATTGAGATTTCAATTATACAGCTTTAGACCCGGTACGCCCCCCCCCCCCTAAAATTGAGGGTATGGGCGACCATGTTATATAATAGTCTAAACGATAACTTAAATAACAATCGACTCCAAATTACATAACAATCAAAATTGCAATAGAATTTAATAGCGTATGTACTTTCAGACTTCGAGCCCTGCACAGTCGCTTGGAGAAAATGATAAAAATTCCTGCAGAATGAAGCATACTCCATGTGGCTGGTAAATATACTGCCAAATCACAAGAAATCGTTTACATGTCGTTCAAAATGCATTGTAAGCATTCAAAAAAGTAATTTTCGTAGACTAAAGTCATATCAAACTAAGTCAGGTTAGGTCCACTGGAAATAAGAAAGTATCCTACCTCTATTTACCATTTGGCTATAAGAATAATTGGCGCCTCCTAGCAATCCCACTTTTAAATTCTTTCTAGCCACATGATCAGATGCCAAAATTACCTGCATATTGTAGTTTTTTTTTTGTATAATTCTACAATTATTAAATTAGAATTGAATCAGACAAATATACAGAAAAGGGTGGGATTTTGGGGCCATGAGCCTCCTCACAACCGCCAGACGCGTCTTATAATTCCCCACTTCAATTTATTTCCCTACTTTTGAATTTTTTTCAAAATTTACCCCTTCTATAAGAAATGTCAGCCCTTACGGAAAACAGATATATTCGCCAAACGACACACTGCCTTAAATAATAACTGTTATGGTGCAGAAATTAACATTTCTAAAAGGTGGCATTTGATGCTAGAAGAGTTTTTGTTTAAGAAGATCGTAATTACTAATTTTTGGCGGAGGTTGATCATTTTTATGTCAGATTTCTTGATGAAATAAAAATAAGGACTCCTTAGCCTCCTGCTGATGAAGGTGGATTGTGCCTGGACGTCCAAAAGATCCAATCAGGACGCTTATTCATGTTTGCGACATATTGTGGTTGAGATCCGAAGACCCTTTTTACTAGATGTTCTGATAACAGGAATTAAGCTAATCCTTCCCTCCCCTCATCTTGTAAGGTCAGGCAACTTTAGTGGGGCTTTTGGGAGTCTGGGTACAGCTCATTTTCTGGTAGAGAAGAGGGGGGAGGTCCCTAATTGTTCATTAGGTCCTCTGACAGAAACCATGGTCCAGTCCTTTCATAAGGAGTTATGCTTCAGATAATTCTTTTCTTGTTTGATTTTTCTAGTCTACCTTCCTCTCCATACCTTTCATCCTGAAAGGCAAATTCACATCAAAATAAATTCTGCGCTCACATCTGCCTATAACTATAAGCATAGTCTCTGAAAGGAGTCGAATTTTGCTTTGTAGTCGCATTTTATACTTTGGTGTACAAAACATTCTTATGTAGCTGAAAAGTGACTTGGGTCACTTCTGTTTCAAATATGAATCGACTAATTGCTTTCTGGAAGCAGGATTGTGTCCAAAATAAACAAATCTGTCCTGTTTTAGCCAGTAATAAATTTGCTATCAATAATATTGCTTATATTGGTATCTAAAATAACGAAGGTTGTGTCCCTCGTTTTTCGAAAATAAGGCAATTTTTCAGGTAACTTTCTCGTAACTCTTGATGGCTAAGACTAAACTTGGTGAAACTTATATATTTGAAATCAGCATAAAAATCCGATTCTATTGATGTATCTATTGTTATCAATATTCCGTTTTTACTACTGGATTGATACGATCACCCCTGGGAAAAAAACAACAACAAAAAACAAATAAACACGCATCCGTGATCTTTCCTCTGACAAAAAAAAAATACAAAATTCCACATTTTTGCAGATAGGAGCTTGAAATTTCCGCAACAGGGTTTTCTGAGACGCTGAATCCCATGGTGTGATTTTCATTAAAGTTCTATGACTTTTGGGAGGTGTTTCCCTCTTTTTTTCGCGTAACTTTTGTAGGGTAAAACTAAACTTAATGAAACTTATATATTTGAAATCAGCATAAAAATTTGATTCTATTGATGTATCTATGGATATCAAAATTCCGGTTTTTAGAGTTTCGGTTACTATTGAGCCGGGTAGCTCCTTACTTATAGTTCGTTACCACGAGCTGTTTGACTATATCGAAGTGCCTTTTATAACAATTTTATGTTCGTTCTTTATTATAATTGTCATAATATTCAATTTATTTTCAATTTCAATTCAATTTGCATATTCAATTTAAGTTTCAATCTTTTTAAGATTTATTTATTCATTTACATTAGTATCTATTGTATGTTTGTTTGTATTGATTGTTTATTTAATTTCTGTTCGTTTTGGGTTTCATTTATACTTCAATAGCAATTTTTTTTTTTAAGCTAGATTTGCTTGTTCAATTTAAGAATTAATCGCTTTAAGATTTATTTATTCGTTTATATTATTACTTGTATGTTTGTTTTGCTATGATTGTTTATTTAATTTCTGTTCGTTTTGGGTTTCATTTATTCTTTCATTGTAATTTCTGGTCGCTTGGAGTCTGACTTTTAACAGGTATTTGTATCTGCTGATCTTGCGTTTAAAATGGCCTTTACTTTTCTTTTAAAAATTTCTTTTTCGGAACGGTTTTTTAAATTAATTTTTGTTCGTTAGGATTGAAAAAGTATCTCGTTTTGAAAAATTCCTTATTTCAAAATCAAACTTTTTTTTTAAATCAAATGTTAATCAAATTATAAGTACTAGTATCAGAGTAACAATATCAAAGTAAAAAAATTCGTAAAAACTTATGACTGACCAATAGGTGTGAAGATCTAAGTTTTTTTTTTAATTAAAAAAGATACAATCTTGGGCAAACACAAGACCATATCCAGGATTTCTGTTTTTTTTTTTTGGGGGGGGGGGTTGTTAAAAAAAAAACTTTATAGACCTGACCAAAAATTTGTTATTATACCTTTTTGTCACTTCATTACAAATCGAAGAAACATTTTGAGGGAGGAGTTGAGCACACTACATGAGCACACTTTCTAATGTTGCTGTAACGACGACAATTTGTATAATTTATAAAATAGTACATCTTTTCAGTTTGGAATATTATATCTGACGCACGGGTTATTTTTAGGAGGAGGTCTTGGCCTTCTGTATGATTCTACCTCGGTTTTGATGCTTTACCATTTTCACGAAAATAGATTGGTCAGCGACATATTATCGACCGCTGCCCCAATGGCTACAGTGGCTCTTTCTTTCTTCCTAAAGCCATTGTTAAGATCTGTTGGGATTGAATTATCACGACAGGTATTTAATCTCTTTCAAACTAAATCAGCAAACTGCTAGCAATAAGAATAAGTATCACTTTCAGTAGTTCTTTAACGATGGACTTTGAAGTGAGCGGATAATTTGTTGGGAGATACATTGGGAGTTTTTTAGATCTCCGAAAAATTGGTTGAAGTGGAGACACTGCTTCTACGCAATGCAATTCATCTAAAGGCTCTATGTTTTGCAGGGTGTCATAGCATTTAAGTACTGTAATTCATCCTTAATTTTAGTTGGAACCATTGTTCTATCTTTAGTGAAAGTAGTCTATGATAAAAAAAAATATCTTTAAACTGTAAGCCATAAATTAAAAAGAAAACATAAATTAAAGACCCTAATCTAGTCAGATATGATATGATTCTGGGAGTATTTCTGGTCTGCGCTGCTATTGTGGAAGTAAAGAGCAACGTTAAACCTCAGAATCAGCAGAATTTATTCTGTTTTTGAGGGAGACGGCCCCTTCCTCATCCACATCACCCCTTCATGGTCACAGAAACTTTGGAGGGTGCTCATTATACCAGAAATTGAAAGGTCTAGTCCTTTTTTATAAGTTGAAAGTGATTGTAAAACCAACCAGCTGCGGTGGGGGGGGATTATCTGAGAGAGTATTTTCCGGGGGGGGGGGTAGACGCCAGCTCCCAAAGGCTTATGGGCTTCTATTGCATCTATTAAAAACAATTCAAAGGGGATGGGTACAAAAAGGGCAACTGCTTAACAGCACCACTGCTTTAACTTTGATTCAACTATTTTGCTTATATTTGACTATGGAGGGGGTGTTTTAATACTCCGGGTGTCACCAACCCAGGCAATGGCTCTGTATCTATTGATATAATGCAATCATGGTTCCAGCGGTAGGTTGCATATGCTTTTTGCTTCATAAAAAAAGTGAGTACTTCTAATTATACCTGAATTTGATTGTTAATGATTACAACTATACAAGCAAAATATTAAAGCTAACAATAACCCTGAGTAGTGTTGGGCGATAATTTGATTAAACGATACATCGATATTTTTAGTTTCGATTTTCAATAGTCGATATATCGATTTCGATATTCCTTATAATTTTTTTTTGTTCAGATTACCTTTAGAATTTGGCAAAATTCAATAACAAAGCAATTCAATAATATTTTGCACAATATTTTTCCAAATTTTGAATAAAATACAGAAAAACTTCTATTGCATGAACGAATATTACAAAAGCCCTGATTTGGAATTCCTCGGGCTCAGGATAAAGAAAAATAGGCCACCGGCTATTTTTGGCTACTCAAATCAGCAACATGTCATTATTTTCCACTGAGAATTGGTTCAGCCTTTCAGTGATTATACAAATAAGAAATCATTTTTTCAACTCAAACTAAGGAGCAACACTAAAACTTAAAAAAAAAATTGTTCTGTATATAATGAGTATAACCCGTCCTCAATACCTTTCTCTTCATGCCAAAGTTTTTTTTTTTTTGTATTTTAACAATCTACTTACTCTAATTAGACAGCTCTTGTGTTTCAGGATTTGTTGGTAAATAAATGGGACAAAAAATAAAAACTAGCGTAAAGAGCGAGGTATTGAGGAGGGAGATTTGCCCTCATGTACGGGATAATTTTTCGTCTTTTTAAGTTTTAATATTACTCCTTACTTTTAGTTAAAAGTAGTTTTTTATTTAATTTTTGATATTTTTTAATATAGTTCCAGAAAATTCTTCTTTTTTCTCCATTAAAAATCCCCCCCCCCCCAAGAAAATTCCTCCATGGTAATTTCCTCTCGTGTAAGATCCCCCAGTCAATTCCATCCCTGATGAAAATTCAGCAAAAAAACATCTTGCGGACATATTCCGCCAGGAAAATTATTTTTAGCCTACTTTCCTTTGAGAAAAGACTGGTTTTTCTTCTAATTTTTAATTGTTTTTTAAAACATCCCGGAAATTTTTCCTGGAAATTCTCCCCTTCCAATGTTTCAATGGAAAGTTTTTCCCCGTGAAATTCCCCCATGGAGAATCTCTCCCGCGGAAAATCTCCCCCCCCCCTACCGCATGGAAAAATCCCCCAGACGATCTCAACTCCTTTGAAAATTTTCCCTGGCCAATTCTCCCGGAATATCTCCATATTTAAAATTAAATTTGCAAAGTGAAAGTAAAAAAAAAAAAAAATAATTTTGCATAAGAAATCCGGTAAATTCCTCTGTGTATATATCAATTTGAAAGTTCTTCCTCGGAAACTTCCCTCCTCATGAAAAATTCTCCCCACATAGAATTCCCTCTCCCCGAAAAATGTCTGTTTACTTCCCAATATCAAAAACTATACATAAACACTAGGCAAATTTCATTACTTACAATGCTTTTCTCCACGCACTTGCAGGGTCGTGTCATCCCAGATGCATGATACTTGACCTTTCAACTAAGCTGATTAAAATGGCTATCTCAAAATTTTGATCGGATGACTGGTAAAAAAGGAGCATGGGAGGGAATGGGAATCTAGTTGCCTACCAATCGGTTTGGTCACGAAATGGGGAACTAGATTTTCAGATGGAAGCTAGAAACCCTTATAGTGTGGTTCTCTGATATGCCGAATCTGTGATCTTTATTAAGATGAATTGACTTTTTAAGGGCGTTCCCATCCTTTCTCAAAAATCATACAAATTTTCTCAGGCTCGTAGCTCTTGACAGGTAAATAAAACTTGATTAATTTTATACATCTGGAGTCGGTATACAAAATCCAATTCAGTTTATACATATATATTATTATAAAAATTTCGTGTTTTACAGTTTCGGTTGCTGTTTGGCCGAGTTGCTCCTCATTTCCAGTATGTTACCACGAACTATTTGATTAGCTAGTCAGGCTTGGAATTCACTCTCAGAAAGGACATCTGGGGCGGGCATGGACAATAATTTTATGACAACTTTGCATAGGTTTTTCTGAGCCCCATATTACAAGACTTCCACGACTTGAGTGGATCAGTTTTTCTTGGAACTAAAGACTCCCTACTAAAAATTTAGAGAGCTTTTTACGACAGATGCAGCTCCTGACGAAGCTTGTCTTGTATTGACAGCTGGAACTTCATCATGTGATCCCCACAAATTGGCCTGATTCTGCACTTGTATCTACTGATACAGATTCCCAATTGTACAGATTCCCAATCCATGTATTTTGCTATTTTACTCTCAACTTGGAGCAGATCGTCAGCGGCAATACACAATTTCTGAGAGTGTGATCTGAACAAGGCCTATATGCTTAGAAGGTATTTTATCCAGCCAAGCTTTTTGAAGGTTCTCAGCAACATGTGAGAGCCCACCGTCACTAAACGTAGTTTTGAGAATGGGCTATGCCATCTTATGGATACAGTTGTGCATTCTGTGTATCTTCATATATGAGGCATTATATTGAAAGGATTATTCTTCTTCTCGGCTATTTGCGAAACAATTTTCTATGTTGGATCTTTTCTGCTAGACGTTCACTGGTAGATACTGTAAAAAGCCAAAATAATATTGTTTTCGATATTGATATTTATGTTTCGATATTCGATATCGATATTCTATGCAATATATCGATACCGCCCAGCACTAACCCTAAGCGCTCTTTTTGCTTCTGTCACATGTCAAATTAAAAACTGATTGCGGTTTTTCATAAGCCTTTACGTGGAACTTTTAGGAAAATAGAGGTTTAACTTCCAGTCAAGCAATTAAGGCAATTTGTATCAATTAGCACACTTTTCCCAAGGCAATGGCTTGTAGGGAATTAATTCGCAAAAAATATGCAAAATAGAACCAGGTCTGATTATATTGGGACACTGCTGTCCCAGGAGAGTACATTATTAACCAAGTATGTAGGTTAGTTTCGTAAATAGACTCTATATTTTATTCCTAATTTAGATTCCAACTTTAAGTAGTAACAATTATAATGGAGATCTTTATTACATATCTAATATATACAGAAAAAGCACAAATAGACCCTAAGTCTTCTTTAATTTTTATTTTATTTCTGCCTTATCAACAAAAAAAAAAAAATTAGCAAAAATTTTACCGAAAATCAATTATCCACAAGCTAACAGGGAATTATTGATGGAGTATGCGCGTGAAATTAAAAATGAAAATCTCAAGAAATAATTTTCCGTTTCAGAATTAACTGTGAAAGATCTTTGTGTTTCAGAGTTTTATATTGGATTTTAGATTATATTGGCCTTTTAGAAATTAGAAATACTGTTTAAAATCTTGGGTTATATATAGAGGTTGTGCCTTTAGATTTTGCATAATTATTATGATCTCACGAATTGTTAGCAACAAGTTTATGTTAGGTAGCAATTCTGTTTCCCTGAGCTAACAAAAAATTGTTAGTAATAGTTTGGACAGCGCCACAATTTTATTGCAGCTACATGTTTGTCCCAGCTAAATGTTTAGTACAGCTAAAAGTCAAATAGTCAGTCAGAGGGGCACCTAAAACTATTCTCAGACAATTTCTCTGGAGAATATTAAAAGAAATATTCCTGTCTTTCGCAGCAGTCACGTTTCAGAGCCCCCCTTTACCCTTGTTATCACAGTAGCAGTCTTCATTCGCAGACTTGTCTTCCTATTCTTTCAAAATTCTTTCAACTGTAAAAAAATTGATACAGTTTTCCACTACTTACCCAGTAGCTTGGGAGGGGGGTAAATCGTCTGAGCTTGGTCCAGAAGGCCATATAATGTAAGTTTGCTCTGGAAATTATTTGCTAGGGATGCACTCTGTTATGACGATAAGAATAGTATGCGACTTCTTAGACACCTTGTCCTTTATCTTTCTTTATTTTACTTTTATTTTATTTTGGGTCTTTGCTTCCTGATTTTTCTTTTTTAATCTTTTTTTGTAGCCCGTATGTCCCTTAGTTTTCGTCATTAGTACTGCTTTTTGTTTTCACTTTTTTTTTCTTTTTCTTTGCGCTAAGGAAGCCTTCATACAGACAAATTATTATTTCGATAAAACCTCTTCTCCTTTGAGTTTTGGAGTCTTCTTTTTTCCAAAAAGTCCTATTTCTGAAAGGCTTTCCCTAATCCTTTGAGTATTTAATTAAACTAAATTTTGACTAACTTTAAAATTTCCATACTATCTAACAAAAACAAACAGCAAAATTAAAACATTTCAACTTTTAATCAAATCATGTCTGACAAAGAAATTTCCAAAAAATTTCTGATATAGAAATGTATAAAAATGTCATCCCAAAAAGTGGCACCTAATCAGAGATCACGTAAATTGCACTCACTTAAAAGATGTACAGTATGATTTACACTAGCCTTATATACATATTAAACGGCAGCTGCTATATCAAGCTGCAAAAACAATTTTACATAATGTACTAAAGAGCTTTAAGACAGTGGCGTAATTTTGTCAAAATCCTAGGGGGGACAAAGTTGGAGCCAATTCTCCCAAACCCAGGGGAAATGACAGTAAAAAACTAGAAAATGAGCCATTTAGTAACATGAAAGTACTATTAAGATACTTTTTAGTACTATAAAAGTAAATATATACTAAAGAAAACTGATCCGTTTCTGTTGATCCTTGAATTATGCAGGCTTATGTTAGTTTTGATAAGATTTTGAAGAAATTTACTTTCAGCAAGGGGGTGGGGGCAAACTCAGGTCTTGGGGGAGGGGCAAACCGAGGTCTGGGAGGGGTAGCTGCCCCTCCTCTGCCCCATAGCAAATTACGCCCCTGCTTTAAGACCGTGATCCCTCAGTTCTTTATGTTCCTCGTGTTCCCTCTTTAAAACTTTCGTACCTCAGGGTATATATTTCAGTTTTACAAATCTAATCCATCAAAATTATAATCTGTAGTGAACGTTCAAAATACCAAGGACAATGGAAATGAAGAGTTGTCAAAAATGTTGCTATTTTTTTTTCATTTAAGAACGAAAAATAGTCTGCTTCAGGGATTTGTAGAAAAATCCAGTTGTAAAAGATTAAATTTGGATACAAAACTTTTTTGTGAGGAAAAATTAAAATACTAAGGACAGTGTAAATGAAATGAAAGTTTGTCAGACTATTTCCTGGCAGCTCTCAGAATTTGCAACATGCGAAAAAATTTTTACACTTCAGACAAAAGAAACTTTTCGTCAAACAATTTTTTTAGGGTTATAATAAAATCTAGTCTGTTGAATCTTTAATCTATTTCGAACCAAGGACAATAAAGATAACATCTAATTGGCTGAATCGATAAAGTGGAAGCTCACATAACCATATTTTTATTTAAAAAGTTTGAAATTAATTTCAAAAGTCTGAAAAATTTCAGGAATTTAATTTTTAATAATAAGTCTAATATGCAGTTTTTGCACCAAATACAAAAAAAAAAAGATAGAAACGTTAATGAAAAATCAGCAGAATTTATCTAAAACTATATGGCAACAAACAGGTTTAAAAGATGTATCTTTCTTTTGAAGATATAATTGTCTTTAAGAAATAATAGACAGTCAATTTTTAAATTTTTATAATCGAGGTTTGGAATGGCTAGTTATGTTTTGCTCCGGTCAAACTAAAATTTTCTCATGATAAGTCATTACGGTACATAGAACCTATCCGTAGTCTAGTTGACTATGTTGACAAAAAAAAAACACTATTTGCTGCCAGGTTTTAAAAATAGCGTAACTGCAATATCTTGGGGAAGCGCTTGGGACCAGATTTGCTATTCAACAGGAATACCAAAGCTCACACCGCCCGGGCTCACACCCCCTTTCGCCTTTCTCTGCAATATCTTGGGGAAGCGCTTGGGAGCAGGATTGCCAACTTGGACACTTTTCGTGTGAAATGCACTCTTTTTTACCTCAGAGGAGATGCTGAAGAGTGAATATCACTCTTTTTCGGTGTCAGATTTCGTTCACTTTAAACGTCAGTAGTTGGCATATTCGTCAAAAGAGCATCTAAACCATAGGACCAGGGTTATCAACTTGCTATTTATCGTGTGAAATGCACCCTTTTTACCTCACTGGGGGTGCAGAAGTAGGGATGCGCAAATTTTTGACTTGCACTCTTTTTGAGGAAAACCCACTCTGTTTTGGCCTAGATTTGCACTCTTTAGACGTCGGCAGTAGGTAACCCTCCTTCGGAGACGAAAATTTTAAGCTAGTCACAAAATTGCTTGGTTAGAGGGAGCATAAATCTTAAGACTCAGAGCAGAAATAAAATACTGTTTGAAAAATATTTAACCTTAACTTCTGACACATTGCTGTGAATGAAATTATTTTTTTATTCTTTTAAAATTGTTTATTATTAAAAAAATGAAAGACGAAAGATATTTTCTTAATTAATAGACGCAGTTTCGTTTTTATTTAATCAGAAAAATATTATTATATCTTCTCTTTCGATGCATTATCAAAGTCTAAAAAAAAAAATTGAGGTGTCAGTAATTTAGCCGTTAGCCATTAGCTGTTATTCGAATAGAAAAAACATGACTAAGCTCAAAATTAAAGTTTTCACCAATCTTTTACAAATTGCTTTATAAATTAAGAGGTTTGACAAATTATTTTCTTTTTCTAGGCAAAAATATGGATAAAGAGAAAGTAATGATGTGAATAGAATGTAACGACTAAGGATTTTATTTGCAAATGTAAAAAAAAAACTCTCAAAAAAAATTATCAATTTTTTAGAAGATAAAAAAACGGAACTAAAATAAGGCATAATATTTTTATTTTGCAGTCCAATTAAAGAACTTTGGACGAAATATCGTTTCCAAATGGATAAACAGGTTAAATCGCATAATTTATATGTTAAGACCCCCCCCCCAAGAAAAAGTAGGGTCCTTGGCACTGTTTTAAATTTTGCTTAAACAATTCCAGAGAAATAAAATCCGGAACCAATCCTACTTTTCCATGGAAAACTTATAGATGTCTGGTTCTAAAAGTATTTAAAAAAAAGAAAACCAATTATATTAATACTTGTATCTTGACCAACTGCGACATAACTTTTCGATAATCTAAAAAATGGCAATATAATCAAACCCTAAAAACAATTCTTTATAGTAGAACTAAAACCAAATTAGTTAAAATTTTAACAGCAGTGATCATGAATAATCAAAATGACTAAAATCTACTTAATCCCTTCTCAAATACAATAGTTAAAGCATACCTAAAGTTTCATAAGTTTCTAGAATTAGTTGCAACCGGGAAATATTTGAATAGCATGTAATATTTGAATAACAGCATGGGGTCATAAATGTCCAAAAAATATTTTGGCATTAAACTGGAAGAACCATTTGGACGGATAGCAACCCTATTTAAACACTAATCTGGAATTTCTCCGCCTCCTTGCAATCCGTTTCCACTAAATCCCATACATTCGATATATCGCTAATTGACTGGCGCGCTGCATAGCTTGTCGAAAAAGATAATCGATTATCTGGTAAACATATTTGACTAGGAATAGATACACATAAGAACGAAGTTGCATCATCATCAACATAAGTCATTTCAACATCTGTTTCACTCTGTACCCCATTGTGGGTGGGTAAGTACAAATTAGGGTGGACTGCATAGTTTCCAGTCGATGGCAAAGAGTCATTCAAAAAACTAATTTCACTTATAGGGGCTCTCTCACTCCCCCCCGTATCAAGTTGACTGAGACGTAGACCACTTCTAGCGTTTATCTTCTCGAAGCTTACTTGCTCATTATGGCTGCGTAAAGAGGCGTCACACGTACCGACTGGAAGCTCTTGAATGACTAAACGACCGTTCTCATCTAAAGGTGGCCCTAGAAGAAATATTTAGTTATAATTTCATTGATATTTTAGCCAGTAGCTTGTTATTCAGAGTGTTTATATCGATTGAGTTTAATTTATTTACAAGAAACCAAAAGCACTTTTGCAGCTATAACACTGCTTTCAAATCTGTTTGAAATACCCCCCCCCCTCCAAAAAAAGTCCACTCGATTTTACTCTATGCAGAAAGAGATATTATTTAAGATAAAATTTGTAGGTCAAAATTGTTGTATTTTTCCCCTTTGATCCCCTTTGGATCGAATTTTGGGAGAATATATCATATGTGCAGGTATGTTATGTGCAGGAATAACCTTTTCTATGCATATGTTGGTTTTCTAGGTTTTAGGTCAGTTTCGCGGTTATGTAGACCAACAACTATTTCTGGAACATTTGCAGAAAGGGCTGATTTACTTTGGCTATTTTAAAATATTAAAACAATTTGATAATTAGTTTTATTAATTTTAAATTCAGCTAAAAATTTGAATTTTCGAAAAATTTATTCTTATATAGCCTAGCCTAACAAGTGTTACAACAACGATTTTGAACCGTCCAATTTTTCAAGCGTAGCAACTTAACTTTTAATTCTTAAAATTTTAATTTGCCTAAGAACTTTTTCTGAACAAATTTGATAATTATTATTCATTAGTTTATATCAATTAAAATTTGAACTACAAAATTGACAATCGGGAAAAAATGTATTCCTATAGAATTTAGTATTACAACAACAATTCAGAGCCAATTTTTCAAGCGTAGCAACTTACATTTTTATTTGCAAAACGTATATTTGCGTAAGAGTATTTCCTTAAACTGTAGGTCAATCAGCATTAGGTCAATTAGATTAGGTCAAAAATTGTGTAATCAGTGATAACACCCAGGCAAGGCAGTATCCCGTAACCGGGGCGATTCGGGGATTTGAACCTAATTTTTTTATTTATTAATTTATAAATTAAGTTTATTAGAATGAAAAATTATCAATCAATAATCAATTGAAAGAAAATACTTCAGAAACTTTACAAGATATACAAAATTACATAAAAACATGCAAATGAAAATTAAAATAATTAATTTGAAATTAATATATTAATTAATTAAAAAAACTAACTAAAAATATTTTATGCATAATCAAAATTTATTTAAAAAAATGTATATAATTTATTTATTGATGAAATTTATTAAAAGATTAATTTTTCTTTACCGCATCATTTATTTTTTTAGTATTAAAGACAAATTAGCCGAAATATCTGCTGAAAGTTTTTGCCGAAATATCTGCCGAAAGTTTCACCCAATGTAGTTCACCTCTGTCCAAATGTTATATCATTGAACGCTAATGAACCGAATCCAAGAAGGTCAAAGAGGCTAGCTTCCGCCTTTGCTTTCAAAAGAATTAGAGAATTAAAAAATATGTAGTTTTATTTGATTTCGTATACAAACTTTTGTTTTAAGTTGTTTTAGTTTAGTTGTACTACTGATGACGGTCACTGTATATTTGACCGAAATATCTGGTATTTTTGTGAATTTCTATACACTGTCGATTAAAAAGGATTTTATCCCTATTTTGAACTTTTATTTTATCTTCATGGAAAGGCAGTGTGGTCAAAGGCAGTGTGGTCTCCAAAATTATCTACGTCATATTTATGGGGATGATTTGACCAAAAATGTGTGTAAATATATAAACACTCAGAAACTTTCAAGGAAGAAAATTTTGGACGAAGCTTACATTTCAAGACTGAATCACATTATTAAGGATAAAAGTCGAAAAAGAGCTTTAATAGTGAGAGATAAACTTTTCCTGGAAAATCTTATATAAAAAAAGGTTAGTGTAAGTGACTTTTGTTTTATACAACAAACAGGAAAAACTAACTTCAATAATTATTTTCCCCTTTCCAGAGAAAGATTGCTAAAAAAGTTTTCAAAATTATCAACAAATAATGCGGTAATACCTTCGTCAATTCTTGGACCAGGTGTGGTTAATTTTCATCAAGAACTTGAACAGTCAGTGCTTGAAAAGGGTCCGAAATTTTGTTTTAAACCAGATAAAGTCCCCGTGGAAGACATTATCTCTTCAATAGAAGCATATCTGGCTAAAACGCTGGTCTAACAAACGATGTTAGTTTGGTTAGAGATTTCACCTTGAAAACCCTTTCTAATTTTGTATTAAGACGGAGATATCCTGGTAACAACATCAATGACATGAAAAATATAAAAAAAAACTTGAAAAGAGATGTCTCAGTTACCACTACAAAAGTGGACAAGAATAGCACCTTAGTTGTCATGAATACTGAGGACTACGAATCAAAATTAAGAAGTTTACTAAATGATGAAAAAACATACAAGAAGCTATCGTATAATCCAACAGACTCTTTTACAAATACGTTTAAGAGCGAATTGAAGTGTTCAAAAGATGAAGGAAAAATTAAACCTCAACTTTATTATAAATGCCTGCCACGGAGTTCCTTGTGCCCTAAATTATATGGACTTCTCAAAATTCATAAGTCTAACCTACCATTACGACCAATTGTGTCAAGTACAAGGTCACCAACAAGTGTTTTGAGTAAGTGGTTAGTTTCAATCTGTAAACCGCTTTTGTCTACACAAATTTCATACATTAAAAATTCTTCGAATTTGGTTGAAAAATTGAAAAAAGTAGAATTTCTTCAAGTTCTTTGCTTTTAAGCTTTGACATTATATCAATGTACACAAATATTGATGTAGAAGCAGCCGAAACTCTTCTAGAAAGAAAGCTGTTAAGAAATTTGAATTTGACTAGTGGCAAAACAGATTTGTAAGTTTCTGTAATTATGTATTTAATAAGATTGTGCAATAAGTTATCTTATTTTATTCAATTCAGAGGAGACGTTCCACTGTCTTGTATAAAAATTTCCCTGTTGTTCTACTTATTGTTTATTATGGAAAGGCAGTGTGGTCTTCGTCGCTATTTGAATTCAGAGGGGAGTTTTTCGAACAAGTAAATGGTTTACCTATGGGGGCCCCTTTATCCCCTTTATTAGCTAGTATTTTTGTGGAGAATATTGAAACAATTGCGCTAGATTCATATTTTTTAAAACATATTTTTGGGGCCGGTATATGGATGACATAATTTCAGTATGGGATTATGGGGAGGAGGAATTAAAAAGGGTTTTTGGAACATCTTAATTGTTTGGGGGGGGGATTCAAAGTTTACTGTTGAATTAGAGGATAATGGGAAACTTCCCTTTCTTGATGTTCTTCTTTTAAAAAATGAAAATAGTCTGGATTTTAAAATTCACAGAAAACAGACAAATAACAATAAATTTTTGTCTTATAGTTCCGGTCACGCTCGCCAAGTAAAAATCGGTTTGATAATTTCTTTAACTGACCGTATCCTTATTATTTGCTCTCCAAATTTTTTGAGGAGGAGTTGTCTTTTCTAAGAAAAATACTAATTAGCAACATGTATCCAAAGTGGTTAATTAACCAGACTTTTTCAAAGAGAAGAAAAAGGCTTCTAGAGATTTCTAAGAAAGTCATGGAGACAACTCGGGAGAAGGATGTTTTTTGTTCCTTACCATATGTACCCGGGCTAAGTGAAAAATTTAAAAGAATCTTACAGGGTAATGGTCTAAGGGTAGCTTAAAAGAGTAATAATACTTTGGGTAGTTTCCTAAATTCTAGGAAGGATCTAACTTCATTGGGGCAACAAAGTGGGGTTTATCAGATCCCATGTAACTAGTTGAAGCTCATATATGGGACGAACAACCCATAATTCGGAAATGGGGTCATTACAGCATAAAGATTCTGTTTCTTCGGCATTAGAGCAAGACTCTATATCTAAAAATATTATGTTAGCCACTTCAGGACATGTTTTCAGCTTTACAGGTAATTTTAGTTTGTTCGATAGTGTCTCTTTGATTGATAGGGATTGGGGTTTAAAGCAAAATTTTCGTGAAACTCTTGGAATAGAGAAAATCTTATTCAAGAATATTGCTTTGAATCGGGATACAGGTGAATTGGGGCTGAACTCTATCTATGATAATTTATTAAAATCTGATAAAGTAAAGTTAAATTCACCCAATGTAGTTCACCTCTGTCCAAATGTTATATCATTGAACGCTAATGACCCGAATCCAAGAAGGTCAAAGAGGCTAGCTTCCGCCTTTGCTTTGAAAACAATTAGAGAATTAAACATGTAGTTATATTTGATTTCGTATATAAACTTTAGTTTAAAGTTGTTTTAGTTTAGTTTTACTACTGATGACGGTTACTGTATATGTGACCGAAATATCTGGTATTTTGTGAATTTCTGTACACTGTCTATTAAAAAGGATTTTATCCCTGTTTTGAACTTTTATTTTATCGTCTTTTTGTAGCTTCTACCAGCTAATCAATTATCTAATATAAATCTTGTTTAGGTGCCTTATGTGAAGCAGATCGTCCCAGAGATTGATGTTAAGTGGTCTCTGATCAGTATTGCCTGCATGTATCTAGTTGGTTGTGTATTTTTTGGACAAGTTGCAGACAATACAAAAGTTAATCGACTGCTTCTGCTACAGGTAATGTATTATATTCAATTTCTTAGATACTTAGGGGCTGTTTCATCCTCCAACTATTTCTGCTATAATGAACAATCTTTGTTCCAACCTTTGAAAATTACAAGCAGTTCTTTCGCCTTTTGTACTATTCTCGTTTACAACGGTAGCTACAGCTTATGATGGCCAAGGAGTATGGAAAGTAATAGCAGAAACTACAAGCTGGTTTCCAATTTCCCTTTATTGAGGGACTTACGCTTTTTTTTGCTTCTAATCCTGTGAGTTGAATCAAATTCAGTTGAGTTAAAAGCTACCATAAGTAGGTGCGGATACAGAATTAATGTTTGAGGGGAGAGGGCGCAAACGAAACTTAGCCTTCCCAATTAATATGTTTTGCCCCTTCACCCCAGCGTAACTTTCGATCACATGGGGGGAGGGGGACTTGCCACTTTGCCCTCCTGACTCCCCTAACCATAACCATTCTATCCGCGTAATAATTCGTAATATCGATTACCTTTTAACTGAAATTCCCTAGTTGAAAGGTTGGAACACTGAGACAAAAACCATTTTTCGGCCGTCCTAAAGAGCAAAAGAAAGAAACAATTCCAATTAACAATTTTACTAACGTTCTGTGAGCAATGTAAAGTTGTTACCTAACATCGTTAGGAAATTTCTTCACCAAATCCAATTGTTGAATAATTTAAAAAGCGCAATGTCTAAAATTGATACAGCAATAAAAAAGATGGCCAGGCAGATTCCGTTACTATTGCAGAACTATCATCAATTCGGCTGCTAATTCAGTTGTTAAGATGAATACTCAACTGATTTTCTTTTTTCTCCATATATTTTCAGGGAAATAACTTTTTTCATGTTCGGGGAAATAACGAAATGAAAACAAATCAGTGATTTATTTACAGACTATTGGACTGGCTCCCACAGCGCACACAGAATGATAACTTGGCACAACTATATCTAAGTGTCTTGATCCCTCAAGTTCTCTGACTTACGGTCTCTGAACCAGCAAAGCTAAGCAAACATTACAAAACATCATCTTGTCACTTCAAACTTTTCTTTTAAATTTCCCGAATTAGAGTATTCCATGTCAATAGACCAGGTATTTTGTTTCTGCTGTTGTTACTTTAGTGGTTGACAGGATATGGCCTAGAAAATATGCAGGTAAAATGTTTTTCATGTTCAGGGAAATAACGAAATGAAAACAAATCAGTGATTTATTTACAGACTATGGGACTGGCTCCCACAACGCACACAGAATGATAACTTGGCACAACTATAGCTAAGTGTCGTCTGTGTATATTTCTTTGGCCTCTTGTCACTGATTGAGTCAAAGAGGAAGAACGAAAAATAGGAACCACATTTTGTTATTAATACCAGCAACCAAGTTTATAGCAAAGCAGAACTTAGTATTCTGTGATAATGATGATAGTTTTAATTTAAATCGAAGAGCTTCCTGGAGGTGATTGAATTGATGAGAGAAAGTAGCCCCAGAGAAAAATGCAGTTTTTCGTAAAAAATTGATTATTTAATAAAAAAAAGAATTTAATTACTAAAAGTTTTCAACCCCATCAATTTCCTTTAAAATGAGCTATTAAACAGCTCTTTACGATGTTCCAGTGCCTAGCTATCCGTGGAAAAGAAAAAAAAAAAAAATGCCATATAGGGTGTGGGGCGGTAAAACATAGCCAAGGGACGGTAAAACTTTTTGCCAAGGGTGATCGTGTCAAACAAATTGTCCTAGAATAACAGGAAAAAAACTCATTCGGACTTAAATTTAAATTCTTGTGCTCTTTTCAGTAGTGAAAGAAATTACACCACAGCAAAATAGCGTTTTCAGCCATTTTGGGGCGCAAAACAGGAATTTCAACCCATAGATGGCAAAACTGCTATTGAATGAAACTTCTGAGATAGTCGGTTGGTTCAGATATATCCAAAACTATACAAATATACTGTATTTTCCCGTTTCAGAGGCCATACTACCACGCGGTGGCATATTCGTTCCTCAACGTATGTAAAGTCTGTATAATTATCAATTAGATATTAATGAGAAGGGCTGATGGATTTTTGTTTAGATGGGGGGCTGGTGTCTGAAGTATCAAAATGTGTGTTTTTTTTATGCCCAAGTTTTTTAGTTTTCAGTTGAATATTTTTGAAATATTGAATATTCATATGCTGCAGAAATATTTAAGCGTCAAATATCCGTACCTGCTCAAAAAGGATAGACGTTGTGGGAATCACGAGCACCCAAGGAAATTTCCTAGAGGGGCAAGTTCTTCCATTAGATTCGTTTTTACTAAGGTGTAAATGGGGTTACTATTTTACCAATACATATTTTAATATCTTCTTGTTTCTCCGGGGGGGGGGATATTGAGTCACTACCCCCTCCTCCTGTCATTGTCTATGGAGGATATCCCGATAGCAAATTTCTGTTCAAAAAATCCCCAGGATAACCTTAAAATACTACTACTACTACTAAGAACTCACTAAAGCACCAAAACACCTGAGGTCAACACACCTAAACACGCTCCTCCTACATCCTGATCTATTTAAAGCCTACCTCTTTACACCCTCCGAAGAAATTCTATTTCCTCAAAACGTTACTAACGATATCCTCCCTCCCCATTCGTGGACAACCTGCTTCTTGTTTGGCCCTAGATGGCTGGCCGACAAGGACGATCTTTGGCAATCTGTCATTCTTCATCCACAGAACGTGTCCTAGCCATTCCAACCTTACTTACATTACAGCCCTAGAAAGCGATATTGAACCAGAACTTAATATTGGTTTTGGTCTTTCAGACCCCTCCCCCCCCCCTCCCTTAAGAAAAATTTAAGGAATGCCCTGTTATAGGTGTTATTTTCATTCCTAACGCATTTGTGCATGGATATTACACTTGAATGTGCTAAAACGGGGATTAAAGAATAGAGTGTTAGCCTCCCTTTTACTCGTATTTAAGAGAGTCTTGGTTCAAACAGGTCGTAGTTCCAAACTGTAAATAAAGAACGATTGTTGTCAATGGAAATGGAGACTCTATAAAACAAATTTTTGACTACAATTAATGCAACAACAAAATTCATCATTTATGCCAACTTCAAATATGCAACATTCATTAGTTTTAAAGTAGCTCATCATAAGTTATTAGTGAATTAACATGTGTACAATTTTAGGAAAATGGGTTAAACTTCCCTGATACAGGGTGCGATCTTGTTTATGCAATGAAAATCAACATGTATAAGAATCCTAGATGTACTATCTATGATAAATGATTTTTTCCAGAGAAGGAAGGTCATTCATGCGTTTTTGTGTATATTTCCAGAGGGATGATCATAATTAACCAGTAGTCTTAGATTACTGAAAAAGATTAACTGGAATGACAATTTAATAGTCTGGGGCCTTTTTTAAATAACGTATGAGATCAAACCACAAGGAAGTCCCTAATTCTAGCATTTCGGCCTGAATCAAAATTTTATCAAGGAAAATTCTTAAAACTAATGATGCCGATGCATCTTTGCAGCTCCTTTTCTGTTGGGTAAGTGATATTGTTTAGGTTTTATTGTTTTATAGAATTTAGAATTTGGATATGAAATACTTCAAATTCAATGAAAAATATAATGTCTCAGTTTCAAAGTCATAATTTCCCGCGGTTAGCCATTCGCTACTAATATAGATGCCGTCCATAAAAAATAAACTGTTAGTGTAAGCTGTTTATCCAGTAAAACTAACAGCCATAGAGCATTGCGCAGTTGCACACCATCTATTAAAGCTATTGAACAATTTTTTTTTTTACGGAAAGAGGATACCTAAGGACAAAAAAAAATTGCCTATATTTTAATCTTATTATGAGAGTTGCTGTAGAAGTGAATGAATGCTGTAGAATGTAGAAGTGTCACATGATTACAAATTAAACCTCTGACCTCACTTTATTTAGAAGAATATAAGCCAATTTAATCCAAATGTAAAAAGTGACAGAAAAACTTAATGAACCTATGTGAAATGTTCATAGCTTAGCAGAAAAGTAAAATTAAGCCTCTGGAATTTTTTCAGGAGAAGCTGATTAATACAGTTTTGATGCTGAAAAATACGCTTAATTTTGGCTTATAGTGATTACAATTATGTCTGGTTTGAGCCATAAATGAGGAAACGTTTTATCAAAGTCGTTGACAATCTCTTCTACAGCTTATGAAGTCAGTGTACTTCTCTAAACGAAGACAGAATATAGAGATCCACTAAAGTCCTTTTAGAAGCAGATTTATCTCTACTAGGGTGGTAGATGTTGCATCTCAACTAGGGTAACTCACTTAAAATTTTGGTGGGTAATCTCAAAGTATGCATATATGCATATAATTATCTGTATATTATAGTGCTGTATATATTGATATTTGCTGTATATTATTTTGCTGATTATTGTTATCAAAGTTCTTTTTTGGATTTTCAGTTACCATTAGCACTAATCGTTCCCTCTTTTACAGTTCGACATTACATAGTGTTTGATATTTGTGATGTTACTGAGCTTTTATGATATCTTGTCAAATACTGTGGATAGTTTTATGTTGCGTTATATTTAAGTATTCATACTATATTATGATGTTTCTTTAAATACATTCTTATACTGCCATATGTAGATTTATTTACCGATTTAGTTTGAAATAAATTAAATACCTGTCTTGAGTGTTCAACTCCAACAGATCTGAACAATGGCTTTAGGATGAAAGAAAGAGCCACCGTGGCCATTGGGGCACCAGCTGATAATATGTCAGCGATCAATCTATGGTCGTGAAAATGATATGACACAAAAACCATGGTAGGAAAGTATAGAACAGTAAGTATAGAAGTATAGATAGTATAGAAGCGTATAAATTATGCGTGTTTTTTAAATACCCTTTGTATCATTTTTTCCATAACCTTTTTGGGAGCTTTGCGGGTAATTATAGGGGAGGGAATTCACCCTTTTACCACATTCTCTAGTTGGGTTGGTCTTAATGGGCCTTTTTATATTTTCACCTGCCACTTCTTTTTGCTTTTCTGGTAAACTTATTTAACTAATTGTCAAAAATCATGCGTAATGGACGTTGCTACTTTAGAGCTCAGTCCTTTTTGTGTTCAGTTGCCAAACGTGCTTAAGGAGACATCATTTTCTAGACATCCATCATTTTTGATCAATTTATCAATGTTTTTTTTTTAAATTGGGAATCGTGATTGATTAAAAATTAATGATATTCAGACTATACACATATGAGAAAATGCTGCTTGAATTATTGAAGGATTTCTTGGGTGTTAACCAAAGCAGAAGCTTTAACAAGAGTGGGATAAAGGAGGAGTCGTTGTCAGTGTCCCTGCCTCAGACAGTAGTAATAGTTTTAGAATAGGCTTATGTTACCTTATACGCAGATGGTAAATAAGCCGACGTTGCAATGCCACAGCAAGCCATCAAACTTCCCAGCATGGCTGTTAATTTTGCACCTCTGTGGTCTGTGAGTATTCGAGCTGTTGGGAACATCATTAATGAGATTCCAGTTGGATACGAAGTAACAAAAGCTGGTAATTTTTTTAGAATAGGCTTATTTTACCTTATACGCAGATGTTAAATAAGCCGATGTTGCATTGCCACAGCAAGCCATCGAACTTCCCAGCATAGCTGTTATATTACCTTATACGCAGATGTTAAATAAGCCGATGTTACAATCCCACAGCAAGCCATCAAACTTCCCAACATGACTGTTTATTTTGCACCTCTGTGGTCTGTGGGTAATCGAGCTGTTGGGAACATCATTAATGAGATTCCAGTTGGATACGAAGTAACAAAAGCTGGTAATAGTTTTAGAATAGGCTTATGTTACATTATACGCAGATGTTAAATAGGCCGATGTTGCAATGCCACAGCAAGCCATCAAACTTCCCAGTATAGCTGTTTTATTACCTTATACGCAGATTTTAAATAAGCCGTTGTTGCAATGCCACAGCAAGCAGGGGGGTCGTTTGGGGAGGGCAAGGGGGGGGGCAGTTGTCCCCCCCCAATAATATGGAGAAAAAAATATTATACATCCCATGCCCTTTGACTATATAGATATGGACCCCTCTTGCCCTTCCCCCCCCCCAAATAAAAATGCTGGAGAATCACCCCTGACAGCAAGCCATCAAACTTCCCAGCATGGCTGTTAATTTTGCACCTCTGTGGTCTGTGAGTATTCGAGCTATTGGGAACATCATTAATGAGATTCCAGTTGGATATGAAGTAACAAAAGCTAATAATAGTTTTAGAATAGGCTTATGTTACCTTATGCGCAGATGGTAAATAAGTCGATGTTGCAATGCCGCAGCAAGCCATCAAACTTCCCAGAATGGCTGTTAATTTTGCACCTCTGTGGTCTGTGAGTATTCGAGCTATTGGGAACATCATTAATGAGATTCCAGTTGGATACGAAGTAACAAAAAATGGTAATAGTTTTAGAATAGGCTTATGTTACCTTATACGCAGATGTTAAATAAGCCGATGCTGCAATGCCACAGCAAGCCATCAAACTTCCCAGCATGGCTGTTATGTTACCTTATACGCAGATGTTAAATAAGCCGACGTTGCAATGCCACAGCAAGCCATGAAACTTCCCAGCATGGCTGTTAATTTTGCACCTCTGTGGTCTGTGAGTATTCGAGCTATTGGGAACATCATTAATGAGATTCCAGTTGGATACGAAGTAACAAAAGCTATTAATAGTTTTAGAATAGGCTTATGTTACCTTATACGCAGATGTTAAATAAGCCGATGTTGCAATGCCACATCAAGCCATCAAACTTCCCAGCATGGCTGTTAAATTGCACCTCTGTGGTCTGTGAGTATTGGAGCTATTGGGAACATAATTAATGAGATTCCAGTTGGATATGGAGTAACAAAAGCTGGTAATAGTTTTAGAATAGGCTTATGTTACCTTGTACGCAGATGTTAAATAAACCGATCTTGCAATGCCACAGCAAGCCATCAAACTTCCCAGCATGGCTGTTATGTTACCTTATACGCAGATGTTAAATAAGCCGATGTTGCAATGCCACAGCAAGCAGGGGCGTCGTTTGGGAGTGGCTAGGGGGGGGGCAGTTGCCCCCCAATAATATGGAGAAAAAAATATTATACAGCCCCTGCCCTTTGACTATCCAGATTTTGACCCCTCTTGCCCCCCCCCCCCAATAAAAATGCTGGAGAATCGCCCCTGACAGCAAGCCATCAAACTTCCCAGCATGGCTGTTAATTTTGCACCTCTGTGGTCTGTGAGTATTCGAGCTATTGGGAACATCATTAATGAGATTCCAATTGGATACGAAGTAACAAAAGCTAGTAATAGTTTTAGAATAGGCTTATGTTACCTTATACGCAGATGATAAATAAGCCGATGTTGCAATGCCACAGCAAGCCATCAAACTTCCCAGCATGGCTGTTATGTTACCTTATACGCAGATGTTAAATAAGCCGACGTTGCAATGCCACAGCAAGCCATCAAACATCCCAGCATGGCTGTTAATTTTGCACCTCTGTGTTCTGTGAGTATTCGAGCTTTTGGGAACATCATTAACGAGATTCCAGATGGATACGAAGTAACAAAAGCTAGTAATAGTTTTAGAATAGGGTTATGTTACCTTATACGCAGATGATAAATAAGCCGATGTTGCAATGCCACAGCAAGCCATCAAACTTCCCAGCATGGCTGTTATGTTACCTTATACGCAGATGTTAAATAAGCCGACGTTGCAATGCCACAGCAAGCCATCAAACTTCTCAGCATGGCTGTTAATTTTGCACCTCTGTGGTCTGTGAGTATTCAAGCTATTGGGAACAGCATTAATGAGATTCCAGTTCGATACAAAGTAACAAAAGCTGGAAAGTATCCCTGTGTGACTAATATGCTTTAGAAATTACAGGATTTTTTTTTTTTTTTTGTGCCACTTGGGAACTTTTTCAATTTGTTTTTTAGATTATCCGCGAGTGAAAGCAAGCTCCGTCGAGCTGTTTTTCATTGTATTCCTGGAAACGTTGTTCAAATGAATGTTTAGCTAGAATAAAAGGTCAGAAAACTGTGTCTTTGCTTTGAAACAGTGTTACCAGATACCTGGTATGACATAGGCCATCCATGCAAGTGGAAATTTATCAAAGAATTATTTGTTTAGTAGATTTATTTTTCCTAAATTTGTGGCACTAGGTATAATTAAATATCTGATTTGCCACTACTCGTTTGTCAAGGTTCTTAGATGCCTATTGAATCTTCTTTTGAAATAGTCAACAGAGAAACTTCTAGTATAACTTCCTCAAGAAGATCATTCCAAATCGAAGTGTAATGATCATAGATTATATATAGTTTAGAAACTTCCTTTAATTCTGGCCACAGTGATACTGTTGTACCCAAGTGAAAGGGTGTATCTTATTCTTGCTATTAAATTTTATCCAGAAAGTTACAAAGGTTCCTTTGATGGATCGCTATCCACTGATCCTAATTGAAGGGGCAGATTTAAATTTCACAATCTTGTAGATAGAGGCTTCAAACTTATGCAATTAGGTTCAATGAAATTCTTAATTTGATATTAATTTGATTGTTAACTTAACTTTAATTTGATTATTTTCCCCCTTTTTTGAAAAAAAAAATTTTTCTTGGGCTCCTAAATTTTTGGTGGGTAATCTCAAAGTAAATGAGTTTTGATATTTAGAATCATCATAGATATGTGTATAATTATCTGTATATTATATTACTGTATATTGATATTTGCTGCTGTATATTACTTTACTGATTATTTTTATCAAAGCTTTTTTTTGTATTTTCATTTACCATTAGCACGAGTCACTCCTTTTTTACAGTTGGGTATCGCATAGTGTTTGATATTTGTGATGTTACTAAGCTTTTATGATTTCTTGTCAAATGCTATGGATAATTTTATGTATCGATATATTTGAGTATTCATACTATATTATGATGTTTCTATAAATACATTCGTATACTACCATATCGTATTTATCTTATTTCTTACTTTACTTGTTTCCCATGTCTTTTTCTTCCTCAAATATATCTTTATGTGTTTTTTTCTTAAAAATAGACACTGCTTCAAATTTTTAATATGAGATACCATCGGGGTACCTTGTGGGATACCGGTGTTGTTTTCAGCAGTAGTAATAATTGGGGGAGAGGGTCAGGGGACATGTAGCCCCTTAGATTATTCCTCTATATTTGAAAAAAACCTTTTGGGGGGGGGGATGTTTTCAGCTAAAATGTGTCTTTTTTGGTATTTTCATTGTGAAAACTGAAAATGAACAACAAATGTGTCCCGCTTAGATTTGGAAATACATTTTGCCCTCCCTAATTTTTCACGAATTGATAAAACTAATGATTAGATGATTTTAGCAATATATCATTAAGTTTACGTCGGATAAATACTATAATAGTAATTATAATATTAATAATAATAATAACAGTGATATACCAATAATAATTTAACAACAATAACAATTTATTTTTAAGCTTCAGCATACAAAAGTTATGACACTCGTGAAGTAACTGAGAGAAAAAAATGTCTCAATTAATAAAACAAACAAATTGAATTACGATGTGGTAAGAATCAGGAGAATGCTGAAACCGATAATTTTCTGTGCAGCATAGTCAACTTTGTTGTTACATCTAGGATATTAAATTTTTGAATTTTCTACCATTACTTTACCAAAAAAGGAACTAAAGTAAAAATATACAAATATCCGAATGACCAGGTTGTTAACACCATTCTTTTTCTTCTTCTTTTTTTAAAAGGGAGAAAGACCAGAAAGGCAGCGAACATAATAATAACACAGGTAATATACAACCCACCCAGGGCGCGTCTATAATACTTGTCATTACTAGGAGCAAATTCAGAATACCAAATTTAATTTTATTTTGAACACGAGAAAGATTACACTTTTATAGGCTATTGATCAGATTTCTGTAAAGAAATATCAGTTTACTTATTTGAACTCTTCACTCAAGAATGGTATTCCAAATAATCTATGCGACCTTTTTTTTTTTATTATACCTGCACTTGTCAAATAGAAGTAAGTACCGTCAAGTATGGGTTTCTATAACCTTGTTTGCCTAACAAAAATGGCTCAGGGATTGGCTACTAGGTGCGTCGAAAATCTCGCAGTCTATGTGTATTTTCGCATAGCATGTGCATGCATGTATTCAATTCCCAACAATCTCCCCGAGTGACAAAAAAAAGAAATGACTCTTTTTAGAAAGAAACTAAATATTTTAAATGACATGAGACCCGAATATGGGATACGTATAGCATCAACAAAACTTATGCCCCAGTTTACCCAATTTGACTTCTGTTTTCCTAGCGTAAAGGTTTTAGCAATTGATAATACCATTGGTGACTTTTATCCATGTAGACACTATCTGCCAACCACATTTTTTTTTACTGATTTTCCCTGCCGCCGAAAATGAACAATTTTAAATATCTATAAACTTTATGGGTACTAGTGTTAGTAAGCTACTGTCCTGTCTTCAGATACAAAAAAGCTCGACCCACACAGCAAAGGACCGATCTCAGTTTTACCATTAAGTGATAAGACAATTGTTTATTCAATACTTGGCCTATGGTACCTGAATAATTCCAACGGCCTTTAAAAATTAGAGTAAGATTCTTATACTGCTAATATATTAAACTCAGCATTTTTCACTAACATGCATAAATATGTAGCTGGTTGGGCTAGTCTTAAGTAACAACAAACATTTAATTATCCACGCAAATGCAATAATGTGATCTTAGGGTAACAATTAATAAATGAAGTGTTACGAAAAAGTGTTTTAAGTCAGTTTAACTTATCTGTTTAAGTGGTAAAAATTGAAATTTGGAATATTTAGTTTTGCAAAACTCAAGTTTTCTTACCAATTAATTGTATATTTTTTAATTCTGTAATAGGTAAATTATTCAGCTGAATAGTAATCCAATAAGCTGGAATGACGCAAAACCTTGTGATTTCAAATCCTAAGGTAACGTTTGTACATTGTCGTCATAGAACACATATCTAGACAGTACGATCATCTCCTATCTCAACCATTAGACAAAGCCGGACAACGGTGCAGCTGCCCCGGTTAAACTTTGAACCAAGAGAAAAATAAGCGAGATTACATTTTTTTAATGGGTGGCACGCGTATGGTATCGGTATTCACAGCTTGGAGGACAGGTAAAGAAATAAGACAAATCGAGTGTCTAGGAGGTAATGAAGAATGCAATACGTTGAAGGATAAAAAAGAAAAAGGAAAATAATTGGTCTGCCCCTAATAATGCAAAAGGTAAAAATAACATTGGTTTGAGAATAGAAAGGAAAACAAAGAATGAATTTGTTTTATTTGAACCATGCCTTAACGTGATGACATTTGATTAGGAAGTTTGGCACTTCGCATTGATATTTCATTTTTATAGTTTTATCTATTTTTCTCAAAGGGAAATAACGTGGTCTGCATGAATGCGGATTTGCTGCTAAATTAAATTTAGCCACTTCCTTTTTTCACATATGTTTATAGATATTGGTTTAATTTTTATTGTTTTAGTAGCCTACTGAGGAGCCCATTAAGAAGATAATCAAATAATAGTTTTAAAAAATTGCCTCTTTCTAAAAAAAAAGATTACCAAATATCTAAACTAATACCCCCTCCCCCGCCAATACCCGTGGACAAAACAAAAGCTTGTCAAGCAACCGACAATAAAATGGTAACTAGAATGATTCAATAATTTTAAATAATCTTAATAAAATTCTAAAACATTCTAAGTTTTCTACCAAATTTGCACTTAACCTTAAACTGGAAAGATAATGAAAAGATTCGTCAAGTTAACTTAATGAGTCATAATAAAAAATGCTTTCTGATGAGAAGTTTTACGTAATTTGCAAGTTCTTAGCGGAGTATTTACAAGAAGTAGTACTTTATATTCATCTTGTAATGCAAATACAATTCTTTTGATGTCCTTCAATTTTCGGAAAACTCACTTAGAATTTCACGGTAAACAGTTCTTAACAGACGTTTGATTTTTTTTTGAATAGGGCTTTTCCACCAGTTATTAGAAGAAAAACAAAATTCCTACATCAAATTTCGAAGGACATTTTTATGGCCCAAAAAGGGAGTATAAAATAGGGAAAGTTCAAAGAGAACGTTTTTCCTTACCAAGAAGAAAAAAGTTTTGACGCTCCATGGTGAAATATTACTAGGCCTATCTAAAATAAAACCACAGATTAGTGGGAAATCTTAAAGATAATCTGTTCTAAATCTATTAGGTTGCCCCTTTGTGGGAAAACGTTTTGTGGCAAATTTCAAAAAGTCCGGCCACTTCGTGGATCTCTCCCACTATTTATGAAATTCCGGCTATATCCCTGTTACAGCGTTGATCACAAGTTAGCACTGGAATTTTCTGCATTTGCTAAAATTTCATCAAAATTCTCCTTTTAGATATCCTGGATCCGAGACTCAGTCTAGTCATAAGCCATACCTGTGAGATGGGACAGTAACGAACCACTTCACCGACTAATCCCCTTTCTTTCGGCTTTCGCAATCATAAATAACACAGGTTCACATCGTTTCTCAAAGTTGATCGAGCTATTGAGAAATATACAATACAGAGCTTAGCCAAAGGAAATGAGAGAAGCTTTTATACGTGCCTAGACCCTTGGTTACAGATATTTTTCAGTTTGATCCTGCTGCCTAAATATGTGTACTGTGGTTTTCATGCAAAAACAAAAACTAAATTCATCTGACCAGTGATCATTGGCACATTCAGCTATACCTAAACAATCCGATACATCTAACAAAATCTTAGCTAATAGAGAGAATAAAAATGAGCGAAAGGGGAATTAAATGAAACAGAAATATTGATATCTTGAGAAAACATTAATCTAAAAATAGACAGAATTCCAAACAGTAGGCTATACGTGTAAAGTGTAGTGAAATTCCACTTCCTGATGCTAAAACGAGAGAAAAATTGAGATGACTGGAGCACATTCTGTGAACAAAGAATGGCATATTGCCAATAGTTTTCCTTTTCGACCAACTGTCTAGGGCTCAAGGCTGGATAAAGGGCAATTGAAACGATTGAGCCCATTCTGGCCTTGCGTTTGAAAAGGCCCGCACTGGCATCAAAATGACCAGTTTTTTTCCACAATAGCCTATGTTTGAAATAGCCTATTCTTGACAATTTCAGTAAGCGTTGTTTTTGGAGAGAAGGTTAAAACCAATAAAAACTATCCTACATCAACAGTGAATCAGGATAGATTGATTTGTTTAGTAATTATATCTATTGAAAGCGAAGACTCAAGGAAATTAGATCTTCAATCACTTTTAGAAGAATTTATTGAACAAAAACTTAGAAATATGTTAATTCATGTATTCATAATCGGTGATGTAAATTTCAAAAGGTGTTTTTACCAGTTTCACAATATCTACAGGACAAAAAATAATTAAAGTAATCTCAAAATGAGAACTAAAAAGGACAAAAGAGGGCATTACGCAAGCTGAAAATGAACAAACTGGACTATCAAATGAGACAAAATGAAGAGAACAACCTGAGAAATGTAAGTGTACGGGTGAAAATGAACAATCTAGGCAATCAAAACTGACTAGACCATCAAAAGTGACTAGACCATCAAAAGTGACTAGACCAATTCGAGCCGCTAAGTCCAATGGCATTAAAAAAAAACATCCGAAGCAATGATAAATGAAAATAAAAAACAAACACATATTTAGTTAGAATACTTGCGAAAACAATTACAACGATCAAAAACAAAATTGAAAACAAAGAAATATGAGGCTAAAAGATAAGTGGCTGCAAGGATTACAACGACTCAATACAAAATTGAAACACGAAAAAAATATGTGGTTACAAGACATCTGAAAATGAGGATCAGAACGAATCAAAAACTGAAATAAAGGACAAAGAAATATATGGTTAGAAGAAATACGACAGCGTGAACAAACAAATATGCATTTAGAAGATAAATGGCAGCGAGAATTGCAAGCAACAGGGGGAATCAGAACGTGCCAGAAATGAAAGTGAAAAACAAAGAATTGTAGGGTTAGCAGAAACGTGACAGTGAGTATCAAAAATGACAATGAAGAGCAAAGAATTGTGCTGTTAGAAGACAAGCAGCAGTGAGACTCAGAACGAGTCAAAAATGAAAGTGAAAAAGAAAGATGATATTAGAAGAACAACGGCATCGCAATCTTCGACACCAACAAACTGTTTTGCAAAACACCAGTAACAATCTAAAAAGATGCCATCAACAGCGTCAGTGTTAATTACAAGTCATTGGACCCTTTAACGTTGGTTATATTCACTGTGGATTCCTCCGTTTTCTCGCCTGAAAAGCAGGCAACAAAAGGGATTTATTTGGAGGTTGCTGCCTGGTTGGTTGAATTGGATTGCCACCTCCATAAATTCCAAATAAATTGGCTTGGCCTGTTATAAGATATCACTTGATTTCTAAAGAATTCCACAAACTAAAACAAATCTTGAACTCACGTTTTGCTTTAGCTTCATTCAACGTAAGTGACGATCGAACCATCAATAGTCTTAATGTTTTCAGCTTCAAAGTAGATGGACGTATTTATCACAAAATCAATATATATCCATCATAGACCACTGAAGGTAATTTTGAATGATATTCATATGGGCAAATGTGCTTTTTGGACCCCGATGAAGCTGTCAAAGGACACCTTGCAAATCCCTTAAATTATGGAATCTCTCTTAATTTCTTGTATTCCAATGGATCTTTTGGAAAAAATATTGTGGTACAGAATCAAATATGCCAAAGGTTACATGAAAACACAAAAACTGGAGGATGATTTAAAGCATCCTGTTGCTTCACTGTGGCAACAGGCTCAGATGGAAGACAAGTGTCAGTGAAAATCAATATATATAAAAGCCATATATATATATATATATATATATATATATATATATATATATATATATATATATATATACATATATTACTAGGATAAATTGAAAAATTTTCCCACACTTCTTATCTTTTTTACTTTCATTTTACAATTCTTGTCGTTTTCACGGGATTTAATTTTCTGTAAAGTTTCATGCCTGATGTGGACAGTCTTGGATTTGATTTCAATTACGCAAACACGCGTGAAGGATTCCTCTAAATGAGTCAGCCTTGCGTGTCAGTAACGTCACAAACGCAGGTTTGCTCACAAAAGTAGACAAAATGTCCAGGGTAAATTGTAACTACTACATAGACAGTTTTACATATGAGAATGAATCGAAAACAACAATGATATTTTTTTTGTCTTAAAATAAGTACTAACACATATGTTCCCGTGCACTCCTTGTACGTATGTCATATAAGGTCACAAAAAAATCAGTTTGAATCAATGAGGACCAACAGTTTGGTATTTGGTAGAGATGACGGAAACGGCAAAACTTTATAGATGGCATTTTTTTCATAAATTTTTTCAAATTTCAAGCATGGTGGTTCAACGATATTTGCTGAGACTCTCTTATATTGGTACAAGATTCAGGAATGAGTTGAATTTAAACCTATCTTATTCATCTTTTTGAGTGGAATTTTATGTTTTAGTTTAGCTGTATTCTCCCTCAGATGGAAACACAATCAGATTTTGAAGCCTAGGCTTTTTTTTTTTTTTTTAGAAACACTTTACCCCTGAGTAGTCAAATTTAAAGCCCAAATTTTAAACCTATGAATTTTCCAAATGTGAATTTTCTTCAAATTAGTTGAATGACAAACAAGAAATGTTGAGGATTATATGTGGATTATATAATTTAGATGGTAACTATTTAAATATTTACATGTTATAATTTACCTAGAAAGAAAGTGATTACATTATTTGATACCTTAGTTATGCTCTCTTCAAATTCATTAAGCTCTTCTGAGGCCACATCCATTTTGAACTCTTAATGGGTAAAATTCTAGTTTAGCTACCTTTCTCTATCTTCGAAAATGGGTAAATTTTTCATTGTTCATATTATTTACTTATGAATACCAACAGTGGTAAGCTATACAAAAAGCTTGTCACACTAAGGAATAACATAATAAGGACTTATGAATAAAGTAACATACCACTTGATGCTTTTTATGCTCTTTCCAAATATAATAATCATTTGGTAAATATCTACCAAATAATATTATTGACTTATGCATAAAGTGAATATACCACTCAATGCCTTTTTTTATGCTGATTACGAATATAATAATCATTTTTATCGGAAATGAATTTCCAGTGGCAGATCCCCTCCTGGATCTGCCACTGACCCCCACCCCAATATATAACAATTCCGGGTATATATTTGTACAGTAGGGGGGGGAGTTTAAACTTACCTCTCATTTACATCAGAAATAAAATTTACCCCCTCCCCCTAATATGCAAATATATACCCTGGATTGGTACATATAGGGGTTGGGGTGAAATTCATTTCTGACAAAAATGATTATTACATTTGGAAAGAGCATAAAAAACACACCAAGTGGTATGTTCACTTTATTCATAAGTCAATAATATGAACAACAAAAACTTACTGGAAAATGAAACAAAAGGGGTTAAGTTAGGGAAATAAAAATTTCAGGGATGGGTCTACAGGCTAAAGTATGTCCCAGGAAGGTATTTTGAAGTAACTACCTCCACTCTTTCTCCCTCTGGAGGGTCCTGACCTTTGATGAAACTTAGAGATCCTTGTGGTATAATAGTGAAACCTTGCACAATAGAAATTCTGCTTAGATGAAACACAGTAGAAGTGCTTTTAGCTTCCTAACTCTGCTCAATCTCAATTTGTGAGGTTTTAAAGATCTGCATATAGCCTACATTTCTAAATTTAGAAAAAAAACCATGGGTATGGCTTAAAATTGTACTCAAATAACAGGAATTGTATTTTCAAAACTAAAATCAGAGAAAAAGAAACAGAAATGAAATATAAAATTAACATAAAATGTGGTTGTGTCAAAACTTCAATGTGTAATAGACCTGTCAAGTAGGCAAATTTCTAAGACCTATAAATCAGAAGAGGGTTAACATGGAAGCTTGGCAATACCTTCCTTGTGTATGTTTTTGGCCTTGGATTCAATACTGAAATTTTAATTTTCCTAACCTAACCTCTTTCCAAGATAGCAAAAAGTAGCTAAACTAGAATTTTAAGCCATAGCAACTTTTTTTTTTATTTTGGGAAATGTGTTTGCAGGACTTTAAAACCTCATAAATTGGGATTGAGCAAAGTTGTGAAGCTGAAAAAAGTTTTGTTGTAGCCTACTTTGTTTGAGCAGATGATCTATATTTCAAGGTTTCACTTTCATAACACAAATATTTTTAAAGGTCATCAAATGTCAAAGCCCTCTAGAGGAGGAAGGAGTAGAGGTAGGTAGGGGAGACTATCCCATGTTTGACACTTTAATGGTTATTTATTTTTGGTAAATAGAGTTTTCAACTTCAAATAATTCTGAAAGTTGCCATGTCAAATCAAATCCTAGCTAAGTTTGCTATTGAAGGTAATCTCATTAGATGGAACACTACTACCAAGTAATGTATCTTGTGTCCTGAATGGTCAACACCAAACTTTAGTCTTTCAGCAAGTCTTGAAGTCCCACCTGAGACTGAAGGCTTACCTAATCCTGTTACAACCTTGGATTTAAGATGATTGATTCTTCTTTGGTAAGCACAAATTTGCTTGGTTCTATGCACTTCAAGAATAGAACATCAAGTTCAACTGAATGTTCCTTCAAAATTTTTGCAGCAAAGAAGCATGTAGCACTCTTTTTACCTGCAAAGTCCTACTAAAACAAAGTCACCCACTTTTATTGGCTTGTTTCCCACATCTTCCTTATCTTCTCCTAGCTTAAGACTGTCCTCACTCTCATTGTCAAGCTTCATCTCAACATGATCAGACTTACTTTCACTCTTGAGGAACAATAGCTTGCTTGGGTGTTGCAATTTAGCTTTCTTTGTGCTCTTCTTCTCCTGGGTTTTCGGTTCCCTTTTCCTCTTCCTGGTGGATTCTTCCCTTCACTGAGGTATCAGTCAAAATTTTGGTAGTCTTTTTTTCACAGCATGTCTGATTTGTTTTCTTGGAGAACCTTTCAGAAATGGAGACACATCAACTAGTTCAGAGAAGCTTTTATCAGTTAGTTCATGTAAAGAGAATCCTGAGATAGATTGGGTATTGTTCTCATTGCTGGTGGGCTGATTAGCCACATCATCATCAGCAGAAGAAGCAATGGGTGCTGGAGGTTCTATGGCACCATGGTTTGAAGTTGATGGTCAATCAGAGACATATAAACTGAGTAACTCATGATCTCTGAAAATAATGGGATTGAAAGAGAAAATGCTGGTGCAGTAAATACTGCTGATTGTGTTTCTGGGATCACTGCTTTGGGATATGCTTTTCCAGAAAGCTCAAAGATGTTATACATTGAGATATTCTTGCATTTATGCTCTGTCATAAAAGTCACAGATTCCCTGTTGTAGAAAGCCTTCAAAGAAAACATAGCTGACCTGACTAGTGGTTGTAGCTTATGCATTGTATGAGGCAGAACAGTGAGCATGACAACTCCATTTTCTTTGGCTAAGTCAAACAATTCCCTACTGTAACAACTAGTGTGATTGTCAAGTATTAAAAGCACAGGATTAGCCTTACTTGGTCTTGTATGATTGATTAAAATGGTTCATCTGAACAAGAAATAGTTCATTATACCTCCAACCAGAAGCCATTTCTGACCCATGAGCAATGGTGCCTGGTGATGCTCCTTTCAGTAAGATTTCCAGGCAATTCTTGCAAGGAAAAATGAGCATAGGAGGAATGCAATTACCCACAGCACTGACACAAACACACATAGTAATATTCTGCCATCTTTCTGCTGATGTTACCTTGCCAACCTGTTTCTGTCCTTTAGCTGCAACAATTTTCCCTGGCTTGTTGACTGTTGATAGTCTAGTTTTGTCTACATTCCAAATATTTTGCTTGGTAAATTTGTGGTGCTAGTACACATCAAGATTTTCAAAAAATCTCCAACTGTCACACAATTGCAAGCAGTTGCACAGCCAAGACTGGTTGCTTCAGGTCCTCTTACAGTAAGATGTGGGTGTCTTGCAATAAAACCACTGTACCTATCTTCATCTGCAGTACTTTGATTGTCACTGCTTGTCCATGAGTTTGGTGTGGTAAGTCCTTTTGTAAGAGAATACCTGCAAGCAAACTGACAAACTTCAAGCAGTGCTAAACAATAATGTAGGGTAAAGGTACTGATGATTTGACAGTTTTTGTAAAAAAACAGTTTTTCTACTCTAGAAGTCTTAATTTAAAGACTTTCGGTTTGAAAAGGGTTTCAGTATGTAGGAAAAACATAGGAATCTAACTGTTTGATGAGAAGTTTTGTCTGGAAAGGGTACAAAACTCCAATTTTCCGAAATTAGAGCATTTTCACCTACAAATTCAACACAACAAAAAAGTTACCTGTTTTCGACACAAGGAATTCGACACCCGTATTGGGTGTTAAACTGATGATTCGACAGTTTTTGTAAAAAAACAGTTTTTCTACTCCATAAGTCCTAATTTAAAGACTTTCCGCATGAAAAGGTTTTTAGTATGTAGGAAAATCATCTAGGAATCTAGCTGTTTGATGAGAACTTTGAAGTTTTGTCTGGAAAGGGTACAAAACTCCAATTTTCCGAAATTAGAGCATTTTCACCTACAAATTCGACACAACAAAAAGTTACCTGTTTTCGACGCCATTCGGAACCCAATTCGACACCCATCTAAATACTTGGGGAATACTTGTGGGCAGAACCTGGTGTATTTGACACGTATATTTTGGTTTCTTTGTTTTTTTTCAACTTCATTGAATGTATAAAAGTGTAAATCACTATGGAAAAAGTAGAAGTAATAAAACTAACAAAATTGTTTCTAGTGTACAGTATTTGGTATAAAAAAATTGGTACAAAAAATTTTAATATACACTATTAAATACAAATAGTATATAGTGTAACAAATTTGGTGTAAAAAATTTGTTTCACTAGCATTTCGGAAGGGATAGGGTCTAGGAAAACGGGAGTGGATTTCAAGAAATTTAAGAAGTTTATTTGATTTAGTGGATTTTATTTTCATATGCAGATTCTTAGTTTTGTCCAAAACATAAGCCTACGCGTCATTTTGTGTAAGATTTTGTATTCAATATAATTTGTATTTTTTATTCGGATGAAGGATAAATATGGGTATAATCTAAAAAATCTGGGGGGGGGGCAAAATCAGGTCGGGGGGAGGGGGCAAAACGAGGTCTGGGGGGCAACTGACGCCCTGCCCCATAGCAATTTACGCCCCTGCATGGTATGAGGCCAAGTGGCAGTTCCTCAGATGATGGAAAAATCCAGTGTCTGTAAGTAAAACGTCAAAGTTAAAAAAAAACCTTTTGTTTAAATGTTCTTTCATCTGAAATATTATTAGAAATAATAATCATCAAAATCTCTTGTTGCACAGAAAGCACCCATAAATTTAACAGTTATGGTGCCTATGGTTTCGTCAGTGGATCCTGGAATTTCAATACCTATTATTTCTCATCTGTTTTACATGTTCTGTGAAGTTTTGACAAAGTCACCTATATTTCGTCAGGGCCCTGTTGCTGTCTGTCCAAAATATCGACAAGGCTACTACGAGATATTTGCCAAACAAATAAATCCCTTGATAGAAGGCAATATTTATGCTTGAATGCGGCTGAAGGAACATTTTTAGTCTGCCTGGTATTTCACTACGTCAAAAAAGAATTTTTGACACTTGGAATCTAGTTTCAACAATGCATCCCGTCGCCATTTTCATTTAATTTTATCAAGAACAAGGTAATGTGGCTACATTTCAGAGAAGATCAAATGTGTCTTGGCACATTGGTACCTACAACAACTTTCTCTTGCGATAAATAATCAAGTAATGATATTTTGAACATTACATACCTGATGAAAAATTGTCAGGAACTTCTTTCGTATTGAAAACAGGAAACTGACTAAAGTGAATGTTCTTTTCTTATCTGGGTGTACCGGATATAGTGTCCACATTTCACACCGTCGAAATATAACGACGGCACGAATAGATGGCGCTCTAAGTCACGGCTAAGCAGAGCTATCCCGTTTTGAAGGAAAATTTCGACAGTGGTTCCGAAATTGCACTGTCAAATCATCGGTGCCTTTACCCTATATGGCAAACAACTTACAAGTATTTAGCAAGAGCATTTTCTTGTTCTTCTGTGGTGAGAAAAATGAGAGAGGTAGAAGTTCAATATCCGTATCCTGTTTCTCAGCCTTGGTGACATATCCTCTCAGAGTTGTTTGTAGTATTACATATTTTTCTTACAGCCATTTTTTTGTTCTGTTTCTTTACAATAGCTTTGATTGAAGCAGCTCGGACCAGTGGTTTTATTTTTAATTTCCTCACCAAGCTACATTTCTGGGCCAAGCAAGGTTTGATCCAACCATACAGAATCTTCCAGGCTAAAGTAAATTGGATTTTCGTTTTTTCATTAAGTATATCTGACAAAATATGCAGTAAATCAATGAAGTGTGTTGCAAAAATTTTTCTTTCCAGTTTTGCCAGTTATAGAGTGGCGAACCAGGTCTGGTTTCTTGTGGCAAATGTGGGCTTTTTCTGTCTTCAGACAAAAATCAGCACTTTCCAGTTGTTATTGTAGTGGGCTCTAAATGTCTATCATTAATAGTTTACTAAGTCTCAGGCATTTCTATCAACATAAAAAGTTCTCTCTTACCTTTATGTAGAGACCAGCTTTTTCATTTTCCTTTAACACAAAAATTTACTTTTCAAGCCCTAGAAATCCACTTACCATACAAAACCTGGAAAATGGTGTTCAACTCAAAGTTGGATACATCCAAGCTTTTGCTACTAGATGGCAACTTAAATGCTAACCTATAGGAATTTTTTCATTGATGGCTCACTAGTTAAATACAAATGACAAACCTGTACTGTGGCCAACATGAGCTGGTCTCCCCTATTTCAAAATACCTTCCCAGGACATGCTTTAGTCTGTAGAACCAGCCCTGAAAGTTTCATTTTCCTAACCTAACCCCTTTCTAAAATAACAAAAAGTAGCTAAACTAGAAACTTACCTCCTTAATGGGGCCAGAAAAGGTAAATTATTAGGTTACCTTGTCTATAGTTCTTAGACTATGATGGAAATTTAAGGAATTAGATGTAAAAAAAATTAGCTTTTAAACAAGACCTTGGACAACTCTATGATGTTTTAGTTTCCTGTTTGCAAAAAAGTGAAAGTACTAGTGCTACCCATGCAAAAATTTGATTTTCCTTGTTGTTCAAGGTGAAGACTGTAATTTCCTTTTTTTATGGTATTTTTTTTACAATGTTTATTCTCAATGGTACACTTGCCAGCAGGGGCGTCCTGAGGGGGGGGGAGCCCCCCCCCAACTCTTTTGGCATTCAATAAAATTTTTGCCAAAGGAAAAAACTTCAGCAGAAATTTAGCAAAATTCCTGATTTCTGCAGAAAATGTGGCATAAATGAGGTAGCAATTTGGTAAAATTTCGAAGATGCCCCTTATTTGGAAAGCAATGCACATTCCAAACTCTAGCTTAGGCCAAATTCAACCTTTAAAAAGCTTTGAAACAACTGAGGGGGAACAACTGTTGAAAGTTCTCTTAAATGTACCAAGGGTCTGGCTAGCCTTTGCAGTAACAGTCTGGGCATGTAAACTACACTTTAACTCTTCATCAACTAATGGGCCCACATCACATTTGGCATGACTATTGACAATAGGTTGCCCTCTTTGTCCAAGGACTCAATAGAGTACTAGTGTCTTGAGTTTTTTTTCTTATCAAAGTGGATATCACTGTATTTCTGGATGTTTAACTCCAGCTCCCAAGTCTCTGCCCAGCAAGTAAATGTGTCCAATTCTGATTGCATTGTTTCTATTTCTTCCAAAACTTTCAGCTAAGCTAGAAACACTTTTACTGCTTGTTTTCTATTACTCAGCAAAAGCATTACCCATTCAATAGTTTCTGTATTAATACCAATTGCTTCTAGCTTAAAAAGGGGTCATTTCATCTGTCACCAAAAAAGGAAAAGATCCAAACAAATGCAAATTTTATAGACCCATAACCATCTTGTGCATCTCGAGCAAAGTGTTTGAAAATGTGATCTTCTCTGAGCTTGATACTGGACACTTTGGGGACAATCAGCTTAGGTTCCAGAAAGGTCTCGGGTGCCCAGAGGCTCACCACCTACTGGCTAACGTACTTATGGACTTGGAAAGAAAAAAGTCGCCTCTGTATATGCACACCATTGATATATCAAAAGTGTTCAATAGCATCAGTCACATGCAAGCAATGAATGCTCTACTGCACAATGGAGTAAGCTCAAGCATAGTGAGTACTCTGAAATTTTGGTACAAAAATTTGACTGTGATGGCCAAGTGGAAAGGTACAATTTCAGATCCTGGAAAAATCAGAAGAGGTGTGAGGCAAGGCAGCGTTCTTAGTCCTCTTATTTTCAAACATGCCATCTCCAAGATTCCGGACCGTATCTCGCCCTCTCTCCTATTGCATGGTACTGACCTGTCTTACTTGGCATACGCTGACGACGTCTTTCTGCTCAGTAGATCCAAAACAGACTTACAAGAGAACCTCAATCGACTCCCTAAGTGATTTTCTATCTATCGGGCTTTCTATCAATATTGATAAGCATGAGTTTTTGTCCTTTAATGCACTGCAAAGTGATTCTGTCACTCTTGGAAATCATGTTGTCCCTATGGTATTGGAGCTGATATATCTTGGTATTATGATTGCAGAAATAATCATTAGACCTAGATAAGCAATTGTTAAGCAAACAACTAAAGCTATTAAATGTGCTTATGTGTCTGTAGTGTAGAAACGCAGACGCTACTTCAGGAAATCTCTTGTCTCAATTTATTGTTCAGTGTGCTTACCACACATAACCTACCTTGCCGCTGCATCCCACATGCTGTCAATGAGAGACATTGAAAACGTCAAAAATTGCTATTATAAATTTGCAAAATTTTTACTGTACATACCCAAGCTTTATAGGAATTCCCGCCTTGAAAAATTTGGTTTTAAAGAGCCATCCAAACAATGGTCAAGCATTCAAATTAATTCAGTGCTAAAAGTTAAATTAGATAAACAACATTTCTCACCTGTATTTACTTGAGTGTTGTGAATTACAATGAGTGTTGTATCTTTATCTTTTTGAAGCTGGTTTCTTTTCTTTTTGTAGCGCTCCACTATAATCTATTTTTGTAGATGCTGGTTGAATAAATGTTATTATTATTATTATTATTAATATGCAGTCTCCTATGACACACCATATCATTGCTTTTGCAAAGTTTAGCAAAAAATGTCTGCTAGAAAACCATTATCTATAAGTTTGGTGGCATATTCATATGCTTCAATAAGGTTGGTCTCAACTGATCAAGCAGAATAGAAACCATGCTGGCACAGTACAACAGCTTACCTCAAGTCAGATTGTGAATGACTATAGTGTTGACTATGCTTTCAAGTATTTTTCAACAGCAGAGGTGATAGTGATTGGTTGGTAGTTGGCTGCCTCATCTCTATTACCACCTTTTTGCACTGGGGTAATATATGCTAACTTCCATTCCACAGTTATACACTTATAATCTAGACACATCTGGAAACACTGGGTTAATGGAAAAGGAAGTTCAGCATATGCCTCTCTAAAGCCTACATATATCATTCTTAAAATCATTTTACTTTATTTTACCCTCAACCCCTTAATGGTTATAAATATAGACCAAATTTGATATTTTCCATACATTTCTCTTTTCTTAAAATTAATTTAATGGCAAGCAACAGCTTTTACGAATGATATAAGTTTATTTAGAATTTTTTTTAAGTAGTTTTCTGAATTTTATGGTGTTTTATTCTCATGGGGCAAACCACTAAGTCTATGTCAAATTAATGATGAAAAAATTTTGGTACAGTTTATTGGTAAATATATTCTAGATTTCATAACTGACTTGGGGAAATATATGATTCCCTGTCCCTTTTGCTTCTTTTTTTTATTCCCTTTCCAAATATAATAATCAATTCACCTGTAGATGCACCCCCCCCCCTGTGGATGGTCCCATATATAGCCCAAACAATATATATAAACTAAAAGGAAGCAATGAAATCCTTACTTTATATGCAGGATGTTTCTATGAATAAGATTGCCATGTTTCTTCCATTACTATCCACTTTTTAAAATCATTTCAAATAATGTTTGGGTAAATCATGCACTCAGTTAAACATGGAGATATGCTGATGAGTGCAAGCTCCTAGGAGTAGCCGAAACGACCTAAATCAGTCAACTATGTAAGAAGATCTGAATAAACTATCCAGATTGGACTGGTGTCTACAGTTCAATGCCTCCAAATGTAAAGTCCTAGATCTTGGGTGCAACAATCCAAAACATTCATATTGCATAGGAGCTGCCCAGCTTGACACTGTCTCTGAGAAGGACCTGGGGTCATTGTTGACAATTAGTGAAAGTTTCACTGCTGCATACAAGCTCAAGCTCCAAAAGCAAACCATTCCTTTTGGCTCATAAAGCAAAAATTCACCAACAGAAAGCCATGGTTAATTATGAAACTATATAAAGCCATAGTCCATCCTCACCTAGAATTTGGCATGATCCTAGCTTCTCCCCACTATAAGATGGATGTGAAGCTTGAGAGTGTTCTAAGAAGGGTGACAAAGCTTATCCCTGTATTGCAAGACAAGTCCTACAAGGAATGTCTCGATTCACACAAACTCCCTACTTTAATATACCACAAGAAAAGAGAAGATGTAATAACAACTCGCAAGTTGCGAGAAAATGACCTCTTTAGCTGGGGCTTATTTTTATATGGGGCAGGGGGGGGGGGGGGTACCTGCCCCACCCAGACCTCGGTTTGCCCCCACAGCGGAAATTTAGTTTCTTCCAAAATCTTGTCAAAACTAAGGCAAACCTTCATAATTCAAGTATCAACAGAAATAGATCACCTTTTTTAGTACATATTTACCTTTATTATACTGTAAAGTACCTTCATAGTACTAAATAATACCTTTATGGTATCAAATTGCTTTTTTTTAGATTTTACTGTCATTTTCACTTGTTTTTTGAAAATCAGCTTCAACTTTCTCCCCCCCCCCCATGATTTTGACAAAATTACGCCACTGCTCTTAAGTCATGCTTTTTTCCTGTTCCTCTCAACTGTTTGTTCTGTCCCACTGTGGAACAGCCTATCTGAAGCCATTGTCCAGTCTCAAACCCTAGCTGCCTTCAAGAAAGGAGCTAAGCAGGACTGGGCCAACACTGAATAGAGGCTGAACTTGGATGTCATATTATAACCTAGAAACACTACCAGCAAGATTTTCTACAGGAGGTTCATTACCACCTTATCTTGCTGGATATGGAATTTAAGGTAAGGTGATTTAAGGTATGACTAGGTTGAAGTAATGGAGAAATAAATTCTTCAGCCTATTCTTAGGACCATGGGAGGGGTCTCATTTCCAAATGAAGTGATTATTATATTTGGAAAGAGCATTAAAAAAGGAATTGAGTTTTATAATGTGTTCACCTTGACCTATAATAGAGCCAGATATAGCCCTCAACTATGTACAAAAGTTTGTCAATTTTTGTAGTTTTTATTTTTTTCAAATTTATTTTAGTTGGTCTTGATGAGAAACAATTCCAAAAGAAATGTTTTTTTTAGAACTAATGCAGTTGAAAAGGCAGCGTATCTTTTCAGTTTGCAATCTTGCCCAAAAACAAAACAGAGATAAGTGGGCTAGATATAATTTGATGTGGATTATAATTGTTAAAAAGGAAGTGTTTTCCGCCTCCCCCCCTTCCTCTTATATTTGGGTCTGGGAATGAATAAATAAAACTTGCATTCTATATTGTAAAAAACCTATGCTATAGGTATTAGTTTTTATCTTTCAATTACAGTGGTATCCAATCTCAGAAAAAGAAGCAGTTTTATGCAGATGGAAGAATTGTAAAAACAGTCCAAGAAGAAATTGAAAATGGGCTTTCTATTCACTTTGGGACCCCAAAGCTGTACACTTCTAGCAGGTATTGATTCTTTTTTTTGTCAACTTCAACTCTTGTTTAAGGCCTACTCCCAAGGAACTGCCATGCTTTGAATAAGAGGGGTAAATCACAAACAATAATAAAAACCTGCCATTGGTTGGGTTTGAATCCAAAGACTACAGCATACTTTGCAGTCACTTGAGTTATTATAATATTTCAAGTTCAAGGCCCACTTTTTCAAAGTCAATTAAAGTCCAACTGACAGACCCTGATTTCCAATTGAGTAAGTCAGAAGAATCTGATCTTTTCCAATTTCTTTTATGGCAGCCCTTCTGTTGGCTATAAGCACCCACTCGTGTAGATTTTTGGTAAGTAGATTCAATTTTTTTTCCAAAGGATGTTGTCTGAAAGCAAGGCCGTACCCAGGATTTTTTTCCGAGGGGTTTTACTCAAAAAAAATTTAAGGGTGGAGGGGGTACGCATAAAAAATTTGTTTATATCCATTTTTGATACATTTTTACGAGTCAGGAAAACATTTCGGGTGGTGTTCAAACCCCTCTAACCCCCCTCTGGGTACGGCCTTGTCTGAAAGGTAACTGCAACACTAGAGAAAGTAGATTTTTGGCACAAATTCTTTTAGTGGGGTGTCTTTAGGCAAGTATTTGGCAGGACTCACCTACATCCCAGGGATATAGGTATGTTTCTTGAGTTCTCACACTTTCCCGATGTGTCTCTCTTGTCAAAATAAAATGTCTAGTAACATATTTGGTAATTTTGTTTGGTTTGCCTTTGCTAATTCAACAATTTCATGTGCTACTATGTCTAAATATGGATAGGGACAATTGCCTTCCCCCTCCAATAGAGGTAAATTTAACATTGCACTTTTCTAATATACATCTTTGATATCTTAGGACTGATGCTGGTGTTCATGCTATAAATACTGCTCTACATGTAGACCTGGAGTGTCCATCTGTTGTTGGTGTGTATGATCCTGATTACATAAACAGAGGTATGTCCACATGACCTATTTTTGCAAAACAAATCGTTTAATAGTCTACCAGCATGGAAGTATGATTCTCCCTTACAAACAAATGACCTATCAGTTGGAAAACGTAAAGCATAATCATAAATAGAAGAAAATGCCCTATGTCCAACTGTTTAGATTATTTTGCAGGTGGTTACATTGTTTGATACAATTCAGTTAAATTCTTGAATTCAGCCATCAAAATTGCAATATGAAACTTTCCTGAATATTTTCATTTTTATTTAAGTTTTATTTCATTAAAATGTCAAATGCACAAATTTTACATACTAAGTTTTAAAACTTTTTTGTTCAAAAATTTTATTTATGGAAAAAATCCATTTTATGCTTTCGATTTAAGATTGAAAATTGATATTCAAATAAAAATTATTGAAAAAAAACAAAAACAACTGTTTGTTTTCCAGTAATAATTATTGTTTTGTTTCAGATAGATAATGATATTACCAAAAACAAAAAAAATTAATGAATTCTTATATTACCAAGGACATAAATTTAAAAAATAATTTTTGCCCCCTTGATCTATCTTTGGTTTATTTTTGCCCGAAACCAAATTTTCTAAGATTTTTCTTTTGATTTTTCAAAATTATGAAGCTTTAAGGACAGTACTGTATTTTCGTCTGTGTTGCCACGTTGAACCATGAATATAAGTAAACCGTACAGTTAAAATTGATAACATCTTTCATCTCTAGAAATTTATACACCCTCGAAGGAAAGCTACTACTTCTTAAGCTTTTTTTTTAGTATTGCATATCTCTATTTCAATAATTTTAAATTTGCTTCAAGTTCTGGATTCGTTTCCTTTTCTCTAAGGTAGAGCGGCTTCCTTATTTCTTTCTTTTAGACTTTTAAACTTTTTTTTATAATCCCAAATCTTCTCCTTTTAGCCAAAAAGTGGTCTTTGCATTATTGTGCTACTACCACTAAAAAAAAAAAAACTAAAAAAAAATAAATACTCTTCCGCAGAGAGGACGTCCTCCCGCTACAGGAAGTCCCCGCTTACGGTGGCCACTTTACACCATTTAAAAATAAACATTCATTAAAATTCCAATTCTACAAAGAAGCCACAAAAAAAAAAAAACATTCCTTTCCCATCCCCCCAAAAAAACATAAAAAAAAAACAAAAAAAAACATTACGGTATCATTTCAGCTTATTTTTACAATGCATAAAAAAAACACTATTTTATACGAATAAAAAAAGCTGAAATGACGACACTGCCCCAAATTTAAATTTCATTCTTTTCCTTTTTTTCCATTTTCTGCATTCTGCATAAGCTCTTCATAAGCTTCACTGTACAATCTCTAACTAAGCTCTCTGAGCTTGTGTATTGTTTGAAGATAGCATTTGGTTATATTGTGCAAGTCTGTTCACTTAAGGTTATAGACGAGGATTTTTTTCTTTTCTTCTCTCTCTGTGTTTTTAGGATTTGGAAAAATGGAGATGACTTTAATTGTTTATTCCTAGGTTCAGGTTGCAACCTTTTCAGGCAAAGGAACTTTTCTTTTTGCATCATATGTCACCGTCTTGTTATATCCCAAGTTCATGTGGTGTAAGACCTGGGTTAAAACTGAGGAGTTGGAAAACGAATTTATGTTAGAGTCTAGGAAATTTTCCTTATAATAGCAATGAAATATATATTTCAGAAACAATACATGAGGTTATTTTTAGCATTTTTCTCAGGCCAATATATTAGTTTTGTGTTTTGCATTATTGTGATACAAAAAAATTGTCTTTCTTTCTTTCCTTTCCTCTTTCTTGCGGACATTTTTTCGTCAGATGCGACCTTCTTCCAAAAGCCATAGTCTATGTTTCATAGCGGCTGCTTTGAAAAAGAATATTTGAAAAACATATCTTTTTCAAATTTGCAAAATTAGTCATACGCTAGCAGACAGATTCAGAAAAATCGATGACTTTTGCGTGTAGTGTTGTTTTGCAATGCGATATTTTGGATTCTTCATTTGCATTATATCAAGGACCAATTTAATGTAAATATTTTTGCTTCTTTGCTGTATTTGTGAACCTTTTTCTATCAGGTACCACCAGAAACTGTTTTGCATCACACGGATCATGTACCACTCCTGTGTAAACCCAGAGTATTTGTATATCTCTTGGGTATCATTGTAAGAAGAAACTTTTGAGCTCTATATTCTCACCTAAATTTATTTAGAATTAGAAATACTTATTTTATGGAAGAAAAAAGAAATATAAAAAAAAACTGAGCTACATATCGAAAGTATTGTTTGCTATAATGCACCACTGCATTAAAAAATACATACTCCTAAGGTCTTAATGAATAAATCATTATGACTGATATATACGGTATGCTAATGTACTAGCCTCTCTGGGACTACCATGTCACCAAAACATGGTGACAACATCAGTGTGTTACTATGTTATAATGGCAGTACATCTTATTGGCGTTTTTATCGTCAGTTACCCCTTTGAGACCAGCAAAAATCAATTGACAATGAGACCGTATCCAGAAGTTTTCTTCAGGGGGAGCGGGGTACAAAAAAAATTAAAAAGTGCATCAAAATTTGTGTATATACATTTTTGTTACGTTTTTACGAGTCAGAAAAGTATACATATTTTTTTTGGGGGGGGGGGAGGTTCAAGCCCTCCCCTCTAGATACAGCCTTGATTGGCAATATTTTTTTTTTTTATTGTAAATTTAAAAAATTCCCAGTGTGCACACCCTAAGTTGGTAAATTTTTCTCGAATTTTAGCCCAGTGTCAAATTCAAAAGTATGTTTGTTAGTTTTAAAAACGTATAAATAAATCACTAAATTATGAATTACTGGTGAATTAAGTATCAGTAAATTGCTACAGTTATTTAATTTTAAAAAAAAAACACCACAGTAAATAGAATAATACCTTAATAGCACCCTTCTCAAAAGCAAAAAATATTTTAAGATATATTTACATTAAGACAGCATACGAATAGTAGATCTAAAACAACATAAATTCTCGATATATTTCATATGTTCATATGTATATATTTCATTGTTTGATTTATAATATTCCAAAGAGTAAGATCCCTGTACAGAATCGAATAAGACGGATATTAATGAATTCATAATATGAATACCAACATTTTTATTGAAAGATTGATTCATCAACAAGCAGCTGCAAATAATACACGGCAAACAATTGCTTCTGCACAAGAAAAATTGCACAAGCTCTTTAATGTTTTAAAGAAAGTAGTTCAGTTATCATAGCTTCATAGATCAGATCAATTGCTAATTTCTAAAAATTCGTGCAAGTTTCACCTGATTTTTTGAAAATGTTGTGGATAGTCGTGTCTGAAAAGCGATTTTTATCCTAGTCGCGTCTTAGTATTGAATATAATAATAATGATTAATAATTATTATTATTATATTCTCGTTAAATTTATCTTAAAAAAAGTGTGTTTTTTTTATTAAGTTAATATTATCTTTTTCTCATTAAATGATTAAAAATCATTTAATGAGGAAAACAGGCGCAAGCCTCTCGCAATTCTCAACGAAATGAGAAACTAGAAAACATATCAAGTCCGTGAAAATTATCAGGTTTTTCTTGAATGAATCCATATCTGGGCTAATACTATCATTACCCAACGTCACCTTTTTATCTTCACCCATTCCTAGCCTTAGCGACTTATTCTTCTTAACATTAATTTTCAAACCTAATCTAGATCCCTGAACTAGCAAAACCTCTAAAAGTTCATTTATTTTGCTAGGATGCCTAAATCATCAGCATAATCTAACTCCAGGAAATTTTTTCCTCCCCATTTGATTCTGTGGTGTCCCATTGCCTTTCCTGTGCTCCTTAAGTCCATCAAAATTATCTATATAAAGGGGAATAGTACGCAATCCTGCTTAACTCCTGATTTAATACGAAACCAGCTACTAGCCTCATTTCCTACCTTAACCGCAGCAATGTTATTCTCATGCATAGCACCCATCACTTCAATTTATTTGTTTGGTATACCACGCAAGGATAAGACCTTCGCTAAAGTTCTTCTATGAACAGAATTGAACGCTTGCTCATAATTTATAAACCGAGGACTTAAGGTTTGATAACTCAGGCACTCATCAATTTTTAACCTAAGACTGAAAATTTGGTCGATACATCCTCTACTCTTTCTAAAATCGCACTGTTCTTCTCTTATAGCTTTGTCTGCAGCATCTCTCAGTCGAAAAAGTATCATATTATTAAGTAATTTGCTACTTACAGAAACCAGACTAATGTCTCGATAACTACCACACTAGTTCTTATCATCTTTCTTATACAGTGGTTTAATTAGGGTTTTCCTAAAATCGCTAGGTACTTCCCCATTTTCAGAAATCATATTCATAATTTTCAGTAACTTATCTCTAACTTCAGAGCCACCATATACATGAAACTCATTTACCACACTATCATCACCCCGAGCCTTATTATGTATTAATCCTTTTGATACTGTTGCTAATTATTCCTCACAAAACAAATCTTCCTTCACATCCAAGGTATCACAATCTTTTTCATTTTTCTTTATATCTTTACTTGAAATTCTGTCTTAGTTGAGCGCATTCTGAAAATGTTCTGCCCATCTCTGTAACTCTTTCCTTGTCACTAATTTTGATCCCGTTCTCATCTTTAGCTGGGATATGTCCGGATTGACTGCTCCCTCTCAATTTGTTAAACTGCCAGTACAATATTTTACTATTATGCTGTCTAGCTGCATCTTCCAGATCCTCAGCTGTTTTATCCGTGGTCTCCACTTCACACGTCCTTAGTTCATATTTTAGTGCTTTCTCCAGTTTCTATACATTCCTCTTGTTTTCATTTGATCTATCGCTCAGATAATTCTTGTAAAAACCTCTTTCACTAATACTCTTAGTTGCGTTCCTAACTTTCTTTCCTAAGACACTGTCAGCAACTTCACAAACTGTTTTCCTAAAATTATTTCATCCATTTTCTGCATTGTCAAATTTTAAACTCTCCTGTTTAGTATTCAGCTGATTCTGGAAAGTTTCTCTCAAATTCTCATCCCGGGGTCTACCAGCATTATAATTTCCCGGGAGGTAGTTATGCTTCCGAAATTTCATTAGATCATGTTGTGATTTAAACTTGAAAATTCCCTATTTAATTTTCATGTTAGAAATTCTTCTTTTTTTTCAGCATTGAACAAATACTTTGAAGAGGTTGAAGCAGAAATAAGAATACGCGAAGTTCTTCCCGTATCGCAAGATTTTCACAGTAGATATTCAGCCTCCTCAAGGACATATTTGTATCGTCTGGGAGTTTATGAAAATAGTTCAGTTTTGAATCCCAGACTGAGCGGCAAAACATTACCAATTGTGGAATGGAGTAGGTTGCATGTAGTAAGGTTAGTCTGTTGTTAGTTAGTCTTATGTTAGTTAGTCTTATAAATAAATACAAGAGGCGGTTTGGAGAGGAGACACTTGCACCAGGCGCAGAATTTTTAGAGCGCAAATTTTAAAATAAATAATCCAACGGTTATAATCATTTTTGAATTTTTTTTTTATTAAAATAAGGTAGAGGGTGCAGTTCATAAACGAAAATAATGACTAAATTATTAATGAATTAATGAAATAAAAATAAATAGAAAAATAAAATGACGAAATAATGATGATTAAACGATAGTGATGGAATTAGAATAACTAATGATAATTAAAGAATAAATTGAGAATAATCAAAAAATAAATTATCAATTAATTAATACATTGAAAACAATTTAACATGCTTATATTAAGTAGCTTATGTGACGGAATCGCAATGTGCATCTGGCATAATAATATAGATGAGATTTAGGAAAACTCCTATTTCCATGGAGCTGAGACAAGAGTAGTGTCTAAAACTAAATACTTAGGGTTACATTCATCTAGAAATGGGTCTTGGAGGAAACAATTAGCATTCAGTGGGAAATGTATTATACAGAATCTTTGTAATTATACAGCTATGAAGTATTATTTATAATGATTTATAGCTTTATAATTCCAAAAATTCTCTATACATTTCCCACTGAATAATAATTGTTTCCTCCAAGACCTTTGGTTTTTCCTTTGGTATCTTCAAACATCTTCAATTTTCTGAATTTCTTCTTTAGCCTGGTATATTATGGGGTTATGAAATTGGTGTGTAAGATATAAAGACACAAGGTTTTAATTTCCCTTGGTAGGTTGAGACATTTTTAATTTCCTAAATTTTTTCTCTAGCCTCCTATATTATAGGGTTATGATATAGCTAAACCATTGATGTCGTTACAACTTCAGTTTTGCATACGGCTCTTTATACATCGGTAATTTATGTTAACACTTTAACAAAATATCTGAATCAGAAAAACATAGTTTAATATGAGAGGTGGCACTTTATTTTGTCATCAGAAGCTTTTAAAGTATTAGGTGCATGTGTTGTACTGGCCATTCGAATGTAATTGTCCAAATATTCGTCAGTCAACCGGTTCCTGTTGTTCTTTGTAAGGATTTTCATACTTCAAAACGAAATCTCACTCAGATATTTTGGGCTGAATATTTCCTTTATTTGTAAGCCAACCTGAACCAAAACTGTTATTTTTGTTTAGGAATTGAAGGACAAATATTTTCATTGCTTGAAATGAGTGATGTTAATGATTACTGATTAAATAATTTTTTTGAAAATCAACCAGTTCCCATCTTCGTTGCAGTGTTTTTCCCCTTTAAAATGTTGCATGATTCAAGCAGAGAATACATCAGTATCAGTCTGTACAAAAGGAGATGTGATGAGTTCTGCAACAACGAACATATTCTGAAGTCTTGAAAGCGTTGAATGAAGTGGTTTTTCAAGTCTTAGAGAATTGCAAAATGTTCTTTGGTGTTATAAGAAGTCTTTGAAGATCCTTGCTATGTTAAGCTGTATGGAAAATAACCGTAGGGATCTAAATAGTTTTAGACTGTGAAACCTCATCAGAACTCTTTGATTCAACTCTTCTCATAACTGCATTTGCGGACAGTTGCTCCGATTGAATAGCAGACATTATCTCGCTTTTGATTTCAAAACTGTCAAATGATAAAACTGTAGCTTCTGAAAATGCAGCTTTCATTAATACACCATCTTCGTAAGGTTTTTTAATTTCATTAATAATCCTGAAACATTAAAAGATGCCTGAGTTGCGTCTTCTTTTTTTTCCCCAATTGATGCACTTGCAGCACAAATAAGTAGACACATTTGTCCCTCAGGTCGGTAAGAAAGTAATTGATCTCGTTTTCACCTGGAAAGTAATAATTATTTGATTTTCTCTGGAACCAGTGGTGTGCATCGGTACCGCTACCACCAGTTTGTCGTGAGGTGTTGTAGAAATATCTTCTGCTGCTACTAGGACCTGCGTCGGATTCAGGGATAAATACCAAACCTTCATCTTTAATGTTTTTAATTGTCTTTGAAAGACTGTAGTAGGTGGGGCGAATTATACCCACACGTGGGGGAGTGCTGAAATTATCAGTAACTTGCACTGAACTTTCTTCATTGCTCGCTCGTTTTGACGGTAAAATTTTCCAACGTCAATTGGCACTTATTTGTCATATTCATATTTTTTCTTATTGTTAAATTAAGTTCACATAAATAAATTCTATAGCCAAACATAATATGGGACATTCGAAAAATGAAAGGCATAAAAATTAGGGAGCAAATTGTGAGAATAGAATCAAAGGCAAAAATAAAAACGAAACAAAGAGGGACTTTCAGCAATAAGTATATTTTTATTATCGCCAGCTATAATAACCTCATGAAAAGAGTTTCAAGTTACCTTGCATTTCATTCAATCCTTCCTATTCCCTGATTCTGAGAATCTTCCACAAGCTACCAACAAGCTCCCTGGGAGTTACCAGGAGCTCGTGATCGATAGTTTGGCGATCTCTGGGTAACGGTTCAGCCAAGATTCTAGGGGTGATGTTTCTTAGGCGTACGAGGTGCACTCAAGTGGTGAAGCTGGGCCTTATCCAGGATTTTTTTTTTGGGTGAGGGGGGGGTTCTAAAAAAAACTTTAAAAGCGCTTAAAATAATTGTTTTTCTGCGTTTTTATTTTGTTTTTACGAGTTTCGGGGGAAGAAATGTTTCGGGGAAGAGGGGGTGCTAGTCCCCTAACCCCTCCCCTGACTACGGCCTTTAATTTTAGGGTAACAATCCTTCGCCGAGACTGGACTTTTGGGTCACCAATTCATGAAAGTGTAGGGGAGGGAGAGAAAGAACTTGTGTTCCACCTTTTTTTATTGGATACCAAAAAATATGTTCTTCAATTTTTTTTCTTCCATGAATAATCCCCCCAAATTTTTTTTTAAAATCTAGAGGGGAGGAAGGAACAACTTAGCGGGGACAATCCCCTTCTCCATGATGAAAATAGGTTTTGGCTCCAGTTTTATGTCAAGTTGGACCTCCATCTGATTTCTTATATTCTATTTATATTTTTTATATGTATATATTTGGATCCAACATAGATAGTACACTTTAATGGTGAATTTTTTTTCGAGAGCCTCTGTTGGAAGAAAAACTGGCAAAAGTTGTACTTTAGAATCTATTTTCCCGACGAAAAAATCATCCAAGAAGACTGGGTTCGTTGGGATCCACAAACTTCTCGATAAGACTGAGTTTTATTTTCCCTTGAAGAGTGTGATGAAAACCTGTGTGAAAAGAAAATCTAAAATATTTTTCGAAAATTTTAAAAGAAAGCCCCAGGACACAAAATCTGAAGTAGGTGGGTTAATGTAGGGAATTTGCCAGTATTAACTGATTTTAAACAGGTGAAAATAGCTTTCGGTTCCAATTTTATCGTAAGTTAGTTCCTCCACTGAATCTCTTTTTTGGATTTGAAACTAACTTTGAGCAAAATACTTGTACCAAGGACAGGGCAAATTCTTTGAACTGGTTAAGAGGAAACTGAAATAGCCATAGGTACCATACATAATCAGCCATATATATTTATCTTAAATTGCCAAGGACAGGACAAATGAAATCATTGTTTCAAATTGTTAAAACAAAATTTAACCGAAAGGGAAAAAACACCAAACCTTCGTCTTTAATTTTTTTTGCTTGTTTGTGAAAGACTACTATAGGTGAAGGAATGTATGCCATAAAATGAAAGTTATTATGCAAGCAAGGACGCGCTGGTGACCGTATTCGATTATACTGCCAATTGGAAACAAATTGTAATCCCGAGTTGCGAAAGGGTTACTAAAGATACAAAAAAGGGTGCTTTTTTGCAGTATGGAGAAATCACGGATAAAAAAAAACTATGGATAAAAGAATAACCTCACTTTTGAATGAACAGACTCCTACTGAATGGCAGATGTGCGGACCACTAGTTCTGTTTTATTTTTGTGAATTGTATGTTTGAGATGAGTACATCTAACACAATAGTCACCGCAAGCCCAGTGTTTGAAAATTCCCCGTGAGCTGCCGAAACGTTCTCTGTGAGAGTAGTAAAAGTAGCTCGGGATGAATGGTTTGGTGATTTCTGGCTGACGGTTTAGCCTAAATTCTAAGGCTAGTGTCTTTTAGACATGCGAGATGTACTCAAGCAGTGAATATTTGGCTAAAAAATTGTGATATGCCTAAAGGAAGACAGACAAAAGCATCATTTCAGGATCTATTGATCCTGAAGAGGCTGTAGTACTGGGCGCTTAAGGTTAAACAACCTCTCTTCGATACTGGACTTTTGGGGGTGCCAATTCATGAAAGTACAGAGGGGGGGGGGCAAGGACTTATTATCCAACTTTTTTATTGAATACAAACAAATGTATTTGTCAAAATTAGGGGAATTTATTTTTTGCAATTATTTCAATTGAGAAACCAAAAGTATCTTTGTAAATATAGGGGCAAGGTAGGGGAGAAATAGATTTGCTAAGTAAGTCTTCATTCTGAATTTTTTAAAATTTGGATCCAACATAAAAGTGTACCCAAATTGTGAATTTTTTTGATAGCTTTTGTAGGGAGAAAGACTGGTAAGATGTGTATTTCAGAATCTATTCACCCCAAGAAAAATCATCCAACAAGACTGGGTTCGTTGGGATAGTCCACCTTCTCGGTAAAACTGACTTTATTTTTCCTTGAAGACTGTGATTGGGGCCTAAGAAAAACCAGAAATGTCTTTTGAACGTCTTTAAAAAAAGCGTCAAGACATAAGAAATTAATGCCGGAGGGTTAAAGTAGGTAATTTGCGAGCAGTAACTTGGTATAAGCAAGTGAAAATAGCTTTCGGTTCCAATTTATCTTAGGTTAGTTTCTCCACTGAATTTTATTTGGATTTGCATCTAACTTTGGACAAATTGCTTGCACCTCTATGGTGATTTTCTTGGTCGGAGATTGGAAAGGAAGCGCAGGGTATTTGTCCACTCTGCAGGGCTAATGAACTTGGGTTATTTTTTCACTTCAGATACGGGTAACGTAATTTCATCAAAATCCGGGGGGAGGGGAGGGGGGTTCAAAGTAGGAGCTAATTTTCCCAAATAAAGTGAAAATGATAGTAATAACTGAAAAATGAGCCATTTGGTACCATGAAAGTAGTGTAAAGATACTTTATAGTACTATAAAAGTAAATATATACTAAAGAAAATATATATTTATATATATACGAGGCATGTTTTTTAAGTAAGTACCGTTTTACGATTACGCCACCACAGTGCTACGGTCGCCATTCTGCGCATGCACGCTGGTTACCTACATCTCTTGTCTACGCACTGACGCCATTACAGTCTGATTTTTAATTGTATACGTTGTTCACTGAGTGTTTAAGATGCCTCCGACAATCGTGAGTCCCGCCGATTGTGAAGTACGGGCGGTTATACGATTTCTTAGTGCTAAAGGAGTAAAACCGATCGATATTCATCGTGAGATCTGTGAAGTTTACGGACAAAACATTATGAGTGATGGAATGGTAAGGAAATGGGTGAGAATCAAAACAACAATCCATGGAATGGCGACATTCATCATCACCCAAAAAAGTGAAATTTAAGCAAACAATTTCTGCCCGGGAAATTTCACTTTTTTGGTCTTACAAATAAATGAATACTAAATTACCAAGGACAGTAGGACATTTACCAAGGAATGTATCTTAAATAACCAAGGAATGGACAAATGAAATGACTGTTTGAAATGGTTAAGTGGAAACTGAAACAGCCATATATACCTTACAAAAATTATACCTTAAAATATACCATATTTATAATACCTTAATATAAATATATCCCTTAAATATAATGAATGCTTAAAATATAAATATATACATTAGAATGCACCTTACAAAAATCAGAAAAAGTTGTTACTTCAATTTAAAAAAAAAGACCTCATACAATTATGCGATTTTTGGCAATAGCAGGTACGAAATTAAAAAAAGAAAGTAGTGCCTGAAAAATCACCTGAAAAAATATTGCATCAAACTGCTTGAGAAAGCAATGCTTTCTTCTGAAGGTTCAATTGTCTTTGTAAATCAACTGATTCTTAATGTTGGATTTTTTTTTTTTTTGACGAAAGGTGCAGTCAAATTTAACTTATTTTTGATTGTTTTGTTTAGTAACACTGAATTAGTGTCGAAATTGGAATTAAAGACCCATTGGAATGGGTTTAAATTAAGATATGATGACTTTAACCATAAGTATGAAAATACTCTCTCTTCCGTAAACTTTCCGTAAAATGAGTAAACTTTTCCGTTTTTTCCGGAATTTAAAGAAATGTTTTGGAGTGTTAATTTTTTTTTTGTTTATTTAATGTATTTTACTCATTTATGTTTTTAAGCTTATTATAAATTGTTGCTTTGTTTTATTTGTTGAACTATTTTTTACAGTTTAATTTATGTACTTTGTATAATCCTCGATTTTGAGGGAAATAAATAAATAAGTTTATTTCCATCGTTCAACATGGCAACAGTGGCGAAAATGCGTTACTACCCTAAAAACCTTATAAATTAGAAACAACAGAAAGAAAATCTTTTAAAACTGCTGTTTTCAGGCATGAATAGACAGGCCTGAGATGAATGCAAGAATAAAATGTTTTATTTTGAAGAGAAGGAGCTTCGTGTTCTATCGTAATTGGACGACTCGCTCCAAAGCTACGCGAATTCCCTTTTTATTTATGTAATTTAATTGTTTATTTTTAGTTCTCCCTTCGATATTGATAAGTTTGAAGAAGGAGCTTCTTGCTTTCTGGGTCTACATGATTTCCGGTCGTTTGCCTCCAAGAAAAACCCCAAGGACAGTCTAACTCTTCGATGCATTGACGAGTTGAATATTACTCCTGGGAAACCGTTTATGGATCCTGTTTGGGATTCAATGTATAAAGACATTACTATATTAGATATCAAAGTCAAGGGAAAAGGATTTCTAAGAACTCAGGTTAGTTCAGAGAAGTAACTAGAATATGGATGTGTATTTAAAGAGATTTGTAACTCTTCAATAGCCAAACTGAAATTCGGTTCCCATCACAAAATTCGTCATTCACACAAGTACACACCTCAAAAAAAAAAAAAAAAATAAACACAGCTCCCCACAAAAAAAAATATTACACTTTCATGATTGGACTATCTATTATAAATTTATTACTTATTACAAGTTTAATATAAATTTATGGTTTACTATAGTTTTTACCAAATAAGATTTACTTATGAAAAATATTCATCACAAGCGTAGATGGGCTGAATTCCCATTTAGAGTCAATAAACACAAAAAAAGAAAAGAAAAAGGAGCCGATATAATAGCACGAGTCAGGAAAAAAAGGAATTTTCAAAATGTCATGGTGATAATGAAAAATGTTAAATAATTATTTCATTATGGCTTTTTATTCAGTCATCCGTCCTTTGTTGTTCTCACTGTCAGCCTCAGTCTTCATTGGTGCTTTTTAAGGTTCAAAAGGCCATAAAACCAACCAAATGAGCTACTTTTAAGGCTTCCTGAAGATTATATTTTCTGCTTGTAAGGCGCCTTTCCCCCTACTGCTACTACTAATACTAATAATAATAACAACTCACAGCATCACCAAGCCGCCTGAGGTAAACACAGCTACGCACGCTCCTCTTCCATCCCAATCTATGCAAAGCCTCCATCTATACACCTTCCCAGTAATTTTCTATTTCCCTTTAATCATTCCTTACGACATCCTCGTACCCCAGCTGGGGACGGCCTGGTCCTCGTTTGGTCCTAGACGGTTGGGGGAAAAGGACAATCTTTGGCAACCTGTCATCCGCTGAAAGTGTCATAACCATGTCAACCTTTCTCTCATTATAGCACTAAAAATCAGGATTGAACCACATTTTTTGCACAGCCTACTTTTTGAGATACGGTCAGTCAGTCGTGTAACCAAAACTATTTTTCGGCCTTCCCCCTGGAACAAGATAATACACTTTCTTGTTCTTGTTGGGTTTTAATAGTGATTCAAAAGAGGTACAAAGCGAAAGTGACAATGCAACAACGATCTTCATTGTGATCAAGAGATGTAGAAGACGACGTTTCAAGAGACGAACCGTGTGGTTTTAGGAAAGAGTAAGGAAATCCCCAGCCAAAATTTCACCCTCAGATTAATAATTCAGGGTCCAAAGTCTTATAGATTATGAACAAGTATTTTATTCAGCTTATAGAAAAGCTCGACCGAATGTCCTAGTCATGTGTGATATAGTATATATTTATATTAAAGAATAGTTCTATTAAAAAAAATAATATTGTTGTGGTTAAGGTAGGAAGTAAGGTTAGTAGTTGCTTTGGTACTGAATCAGGAGCTAAGCAACGGTGTGTCCTATCTGTCCTATAGTTCATTTGATGGACTTTGTCCTCTGGATCACGGAAAATGTTATGGGAGAACATGGCATCAAATTGTAAGGTAAAGTCCTTCCAGACTTTAGATTATATTGATCATTTGAGTGTTCTAGATAAAAATGTAGGTGATAAAGGAATTTGAACTTCCAGTTTTTTTGAATTTTTGAACTTCCAATGGACTTTTAAACTTACGAAATGGATTTTTGGAAGTTTTTGGGAGTCACCGGCATGAAAATAGGTTGAAAAGTGATGTCGAGAAGATTTAGTCACTTGGGATTGGAAAAATTAGTTTTTTGTTTTTTGAATTAAAAATAAAATAAATAATATATTTAGTCCCTTGAGCTTGAAATAAATGAGTATGAGCCAGTGTTCAAGTGTATAGTTTCACTTGCCTAAGTTGTATAATTTGTAAAGATGGTGGATACAGTGAAGATGTAAAACAATGTGATTGGTAGTTTTTAATAGTTGAAAAAAGTTTGGAAGAATAGGAAGACAAGTCTTCCAACTAAGATTTGAATATCGGAAGCCACTTTAATGAAAGTGGTCCAGTATGGCTCTGAAACATGACCTCTTCGGAAGATTCCCGGAGTTTGTCCAGGTTCACTAAAAGAATTGACTAAGAAGAGTTTCAGATGTCCGTTTGAACGACTATTAAACAATAACCTTTAGAAAAACGAGGTTCGATCTCACTCTCTGGGGCTACAATGTAAGAACGGTTGAAATTCCTAAGCTACGTTTTATGGATGAAGAATGATATATTGTCAAAGATTATGCTCTTTCCCAGTCATCTAGAACTAAACAAACTGCATCGTCCCCAAATGGGGTAACCATAGAGGGAATTTAAAGGAATCGGAGTTTCGAGGAAGGGGGTGGGTGGTAAAACGTAATACTTTGAACAGACTAGAGTGGAGGAGGAGCTTGCGCAGCTGAATTGGGCTCGGGTGGCTTGGTGCTGCAGTGAGTTGTTACTTTTATTATTAGTAGAAACATACCCATAAAGTGTTGCTGTTTAGGACATAAGTCGTTATGAAATACTCATGTACGGTGGCTGGAAATGCTCAACACCTTTTTTAGTATCTTAGACAATCTTCGGTAAATATAGAATGTCGACAAATTGTTTGTCTCTAAATCACTGCGGTTGAAAATATGGAAGATAAAAAGTACCGAAAATATGCAATTTTGTTGTCAATTGACAATAATGTAGGAAAATATGAAAGACATAGCCCATCTGGGTGACACGCAGGCCCGGTTGACTGCCGCCAATGAGAGGCCCGGTTGACCGGCAGAGGCGGTGGCGTTCGGCTGACTTTGAATTAGTTTTGCGGCAATGCTTTATTGCGTCAACCGCAAAGTCGGAGCTTTTCGTTTCTTGTTTGGTTAAGTATTTCAATTTTCCTGATTAGAAATCAAGCAGGGCTTGCACTATCCCCGAATTTTCGGGGATTTCCCTGAAAATCTATGTGTCACCCCGAAAGAAATTTGGTTCTCCGAATCACCGCAAATCACCCAATCACGGTGCCACTGCTAGTGATTTATAACCAGTGACTATCCCTACCAAATATTACTTTGCATACCATAATTCTGCACTACTCTCTTGTTCGTTAATTTTCATCTCTTGTGTTACTTTGCATGAAAACCAGACAGATACAATTGCAAAATACTCGGTTCTTCATATGTTGACAAAAGTATCGTCTTTATGAAATGAGATTAAACCATTTGGAATGCCGTTTCCCAATTGCTAAAAGATCCTTACATCATTCGTAGTCAAGAATTTTATTTTTAAGTTGAACGGAACGCATATACTATACAGGTTCAGTTGGACTTTGAAATTGATAGTCAACAGATTGTTGCGACAGCTGACTCGTAAGTTTGGAGAATTTGTTTTCTTTCGCTATTTTAGATGTACAATACAAAATAATTGAACGCCTGATATATTAAAGAAAATACAATCTTCTTTATGAAAACTTCAATCCTCCTTCCCCCCCCCCCCCCAAAAAAAACCGTCTATTGAGACAAAATTTAGCAATAGACTATGTACAAAGTCGTGGGATTGAAGATTGAAACGGAAGAGACCCCAAAAATATGATTATTGAAAAAATTATATATTATTGCCTATAGGGGGGGAATAGGGGGCTATCATTTTTAAATGATAATACCTCAATTTTTTTAATTGAAAGCAGAGATGCCAGAAAGATAGTTATTCTCTCATTTAAAGCGGAGATGGAAGAAAATTATATCAAGTTCCCAGGGAAAACATAGAAATATTTTGATAGACTCAGTGCCTTCCATTGGGACTTGGTCATTGTCTTGGGCATTTTTCGATTTCTTATAGGCTACTGGCTTAATTTGAATTTTGTGTTTGCTCCCTTTCAATTAGATTCCTTGGATCTTATTGAATGCCATGGCGAATCTATTACTCAGATTTCCAGTAATCTTAGGTATATCTGAATAACTTCGACATTTTTGTTGTTCGACCTTTAAAATTTGTAAATGATAATACCTCGAATTTCTTTTTGTTGAAAGCAGAGATTTCAAAAAGTTATTTTTTTTTTAACTTAAAGCAGAGAAGGTATCGTATGGTATTCAGAGAGGAGGAGGCTAGGGAATTGTCATATTTAAATAATAGTACCTCGAATTTTTTTTTATTTAAAGTAGAGACGACGTCCTATCAAGGCAGTATCCAAAGGGGGGACGGGTAGGGGGTTTTCACTTTTAAATGAAAATACCTTGATTTTTTTTTATTGAAGGCAGGGATGCCAAAAAGTTGTTATTTTCCTAATTTAAAGCTGAGAGGTTGTCCTGTCAAGGCGGTATCCAGAGGGGGGTGGTAGGGGGCTATCTTTTTTAAATGATAATACCTTTATTTTTTTTTATTGAAAACAGGGATGCCAAAAAGTTAATTATTTTTTTAAATTTAAAGTAAAGACGGAAGAAAATGACATCAAATTCCCTGGGAAACCATAGAAATATTTTGATAGACCAGGGCCCCCCATCGGAACTTGTTCATTATCTTGGGTGTTTTTGGATTTTTCATAGACTACTGGCCTAATTTGTCTTTTGTGTGTGCTCCCTTTTAATTAGATTCCTTAGATCTTATTGAAAGCTACTGCGAATCTATTATCTATTATCTCAACTATTATGCAAGGGTTCTGAAACACCACATCCATTTGATTTCTACCAGCTTTCTACTTCTCTTGATGAATAACGAAGACCAGCGGCCAACCAGCGACTTGCGAAGTTTTTAACTAATAAATAGGTCCGAATCTGTTGTAAATTCAAGCTGGGATTTGAGAAAGACTGATGAAAACATAAATGTTTGCGGTCAACATTGATCGCACCGTCGACATGTCACCGGCGGTGGCGCACCGCCGCTGCTATTTTTGGCCCTGCCGCTGCCGACCTTCCCTTATCGGCGCGGTGCCAGGGTCTAATTCAAAGAGTTAATTTTGTTGCCGATTGAAAATATTCCAGGAAAATGGAACCCTTGTGATAAGCAACCGAAACCCAAAGAGGTAATTTCATTGCCAATTGAAAACATCGAAAGAAAATATGAGAGGCATAGCCTATACGTGAAATAAATGAAAAAAAAAATCCAAGAAGGTAATTTTCTTGCTGACCGAGAACATTAGAGAGATACATGGAAGACATAGCCTATCCATGCGGTAAGCAGACAATTACAAAAGAGGGTGAGACATGTTTAACCACTTTGATGTTCTTTCCCTAGAAGCTAAAATGATAAAGGGCTGGACAGTCATTTCGTTTTGAAAGCTAGAAATGGCCGTATATATCCAAAGTGGACTTATTTTAGGCCATATTTCGATCCAAGAACTGTTTCTAGATTAATGCTCCTTTTGTGGGGTTTTACGCTGACTTATATTTAAGTTTGAGAATTTGATTTAATAAAATTGAATATTTTCAGTGCTTCACAAAACTATCGATTTTATAATCATTTTGTCTCTTTTTATAGAAAAAATTCTTGGTCTTTAGAAAAAAGTTTCTTATGAAGTGTGGAATTCCTTAGAATATTTAAAGCTAGCTTATACTTGTGATATTTCGCTTTTGCGAATTGTAATGCAGAATAATGGCGTAAATTATAACTATTTGTTCGAAATGTCTTTATGTATATTTTCATGTGACGCCAAGGTTCTTTTAATATCTCAAAACGCATGTCTTTTTATGTATTCAGTATTGAGAAGTTCTTTCTCTTTTATTTAGGGTAAATAAAATGAACATGTACAGTATATAAATAATGGATATTACTTAAAAGCTTTACAAATTTTCATATTTTGATTTATTTCTTTGACGGGGAGGTAGCGTGGCCTTAGAAATTATTCACTAAACCTTTGCTGTGTGGGCTTTAGTAACTAAGAGAGCGAACAAAATTCTTCCAGGGGATGGGGAGTGCAAGCCTAGGATTTTTTCAGAGGGCTGTAATCTTACTTCATTGAAAGGCGAGAAAAGTGTACAAAATTTTCAGAATACTAAAAAGTTGTGTGTGCTTTTTGTCAGTTTTTAATTCCAAAGGAGAGGAGGAGAAAGGGTAAAAGCCTATTCCGTCGCACTTTCCTGCAGACACAACTTATGAAGGAACCTGAACATACGAAGTCAAAGGTCGACACAGTCATTTGATACTTCTTTTTAAATTTTGTGTATATATCTTTATTTTTAGGGGCTTACAATTTTGAACTAAAAAAAATTCAGGTCAAGTGCCTGATTGCTAAAAACTCAAAACATTTAAAAAATAAATTTAATCCATTTGATTTCTCAGCAGTTAATTTATTCCTGTTGCATTTATAGCCTATACTTTTTTCTAAGTTCGACGAATAGTTGGTTCACCAATAAGCGTGTTAAAAGGAAAAGCATTATATATTCTGAAAAAGAGTGTCAAAGAGGAGGAAAAAGAGGGAGAGAGGAAACGGAGATAGAGCTTTAAAATGAGAAAAAAGAGCGCTTGATTGTGTTATATAGGAGAATTTGCGCTAAAAAGCTGCACAAGAATCCGGAGTTGCGAATTCTTCAGAGATTATTTTCAGGCAGTGGAACTTTATCTATTAATTGAATATTCTATTTGCGCATACCTCTTATTGTGTTCAAGAAAAGGCTGGCTCACTCTTAAGCATGGTAATGGGAAACATCCATAGAGTGAATTAAGCAGGACCTGGTCAGCTGCTGTCAATCACTACGGTGTGCTCTCAATAAGTCGGAGCTCCGAAGTAGCAAATTGTCTCCAGTCACTATTGTGTTTAGCATACTCTCAAGGGGTTCTAGAACCCACTTGACTTCAAATTACTATGGATTTCAAATTAAAAAAAAGTTTTTCTGTCAAAAAATTGATCTACTTAACTGTAAATGTAATTACTCCCTAATGTGTACCGTAAACTTAGGCATACACCGTATTAGCGTGTTTCATGGGCACCTATATGAGAGGGGGGGCTCTAGCCCCCCTCCCCCCTGGATGAATGATGCTGCCTTATATTTATATTTTGTTTTGACATTTCCATTATACAGCATTGGAAGTGCCGATTAGACCAGCTAAGCCCCCCCCCTAAAATTCAGCTTATGGGTGCCAATGACGTGTTTACTATATCATAGAGCTGAGGGGACATTTTTTATTCATTATTCTTTTCTGTATTTTTAGGTTCGACGAATGGTTGGTTCGCTTATAAGTCTAGCAAAGGGAAAAGCATCCATAGAGGGACTTAAGGCTGCATTAAAAAGCAACGAATATGCATGGAATGATTCTTGGGTTGTAGCCCCTGCCTATGCCTTGTACTTAGCTGATGTTGAATATCCATCCAAAGTTCTTAAAAGAGACTACATTAAGCCTTATGACATTGACATTGGACTAAATGCTACATTGGATGCAGTTGAAGATATTAAAATACAAACTGAAACAGATGAAGTGCAATAAATCTGGGGCTTTTTAGGTAGTTTGAACTGGAATCAGTTGATTGCTATTTTAGGTTTCTATTTTTGACAGAATCAACTGAATTTCTAACTAAAGATAACGTTTGGTTTTGAGATCTCAACGTTGGAAGCAGTTGAAGATACTAAAATAAAAGCTGAAACTAAGGAGACTGGTAAACTTGGTGATTTTTTTCAGTTCATAAAAATGCACATAACTGAGTTTTGTTGTATGTTTGATATAATGGCCTGAATTTCTTAATAGTAATTATATTTCACCTTGCAAACCAAAAGTTGAAATAGCTGAAGATATTAAAATATACACTGAAACTGAAGAAGTTCAATGAACCTAATGCTTTTTATGAAGTCTGAACTGGAATCAGTTTATATTGAGAAAGTCGCCTGAATTCTCTAATAGTCACCAGTTTTGTGAAATGGCCATTTTAGGTAGTAGAAGGTAATAAAAACAAATGTGAAATTGAGGGGACACATAATGCTTTGTTTTAAGTTGGAATCACTTGCTTGCTTATTTAAGCCTTATTTTTGATAGAATCCACTGAATTTCTTTATTGCAGTTACATTTAGTCATTAGAAGCCAATAACGGATGTAGTTGAAGGCATTAAAATAGGAACTGAAACTTGGTGCTATACTCTAGCTTGAATTAGAATCAGTTGTTCTTTTATTCACGTTTAAATACTGACAGAATTGTCCGTGTACCTTAGCAGGGATTCATTCAGCTTTGTGAGATGAATATTGGGAGTTGTTGAAGATATTAAAATATAAGCTGAAACTCTATGAACACGATGCTTTGTTTTAGTATTAATTACAATCAGTTGGTGTTTAATTCAGGTTTAAATACTGACAGAATTGTCTTAACACTTTAGCAGAGATTCATTCAGCTTTATGAAATGCATATTGGAAGTTGTTGAAGATATTAAAATAAAAGTTTAAGTTCTATTAACTTGACGCTTCATTTTAAATCAGCTGGTCCTTAATTCAGGCTTAAATACTGACAGAATTGCCTGAATACCTTGGCAGAGATCCATTCAGCTTTTTAAAATAAATGTTGGAAGTTATTGTTGATATTAAAACAGGAGTTGAAATTCAAAAAAAGCCTATGCTTTGTTTTCAGTTTGAACTGGAATCAATTGTTTGCTAATAGGTATTTGATTTCCAACAGTGAATTCCTTAACAGTATTTATATTCGGCTTTATGAAGTCAACATTACAAGTTGATCAAGATAATAAAATAGAAGTTGAAATCAATAAACTTGATGCTTTGTTTTAGTCTGAACAGAACTAGAATCAGTGTATAATTAATTAATATTATATTGTTGACATAAACTTTCTAAGTAAAAATATCAGATTTAGAGGAAGTAGTTAAAATAGAGCCAGCATCTTACCAACATTGAGTCTAATACAGCTAATGAGGTCAATATTTTCGGTTTTCCTCCAATTGCATTGATAATATTCTTATGCATGACCTTTGCTGTACCTAACACTATAATAACAAACTCTTAGTACCATTCAGTTCCCATTTTAACAGTGTTTCGAAATATAATGGTTGCTGCCTGATTGACTACAACTGAATTGAAAAATATTTACTCTGTAGGAAACAACTATTAATTCGCAGGAAAATCTTAATTTTTCCCCTAAGAAAATAAGCGTTGACGTAATCGTTGGACAGTATTACAATTGAAACTGAAATTCAATAAACTAGATGTTCAGCTTTAGCTTCTTCGCTGAAAGCTTTCACAGCTAAAGACATGTTCTGTTATCATTTGGATTGAAGTAGACTGAGTAAATTGTTGAGTTAAGTTTGTTTTTTGTAATGAAAGTTATAAATAAACATGTCGGACTTAGAGGAATTGATTAAAAAGAAGATGGCGCTGGGACTGAAACCAATTAGTCCCCAATTTAATTTCTGAAGGGTTTACTCTGGAACAGAGCTTGGAAGTTGTGAGGTTGAAAAGAAGTTGTGCTAATCCAAATCTAGGATTTTTTAGTTGCTTTAAAGCGTTACGAACAACAGGCACGAAACAACTGAGCAAAAAGAGTTAAGTTTGTTTGTTGAAATAAAAGTTATAAATAAACATGTCGGACTTAGAGGAATTGATTAAAAAGAAGATGGCGCTGGGACTGAAACCTATTAGTCCCCAATTTAATTTCTGAAGGGTTTACTCTGGAACAGAGCTTGGAAGTTGTGATGGTGAAAAGAAGTTGTGCTAATCCAAATCTAGGATTTTTTAGTTGCTTTAAAGCGTTACGAACAACAGGCACGAAACAACTGAGCAAAAAGAGTTAAGTTTGTTTGTTGAAATAAAAGTTATAAATAAACATGTCGGACTTAGAGGAATTGATTAAAAAGAAGATTGCGCTTGTACTGAAACCTATTAGTCCCGAATTTAATTTCTGAAGGGTTTACTCTGGAACAGAGCTTGGAAGTTGTGAGGGTGAAAAGAAGTTGTGCTAATCCAAATCTAGTATTTTTTAGTTGCTTTAAAGCGTTACGAACAACAGGCACGAAACAACTGAGCAAAAAGAGTTAAGTTTGTTTGTTGAAATAAAAGTTATAAATAAACATGTCGGACTTAGAGGAATTGATTAAAAAGAAGATTGCGCTAGGACTGAAACCTATTAGTCCCCAATTTAATTTCTGAAGGGTTTACTCTGGAACAGAGCTTGGAAGTTGTGAGGGTGAAAAGAAGTTGTGCTAATCCAAATCTAGGATTTTTTAGTTGCTTTAAAGCGTTACGAACAACAGGCACGAAACAACTGAGCAAAAAGAGTTAAGTTTGTTTGTTGAAATAAAAGTTATAAATAAACATGTCGGACTTAGAGGAATTGATTAAAAAGAAGATTGCGCTTGGACTGAAACCTATTAGTCCCGAATTTAATTTCTGAAGGGTTTACTCTGGAACAGAGCTTGGAAGTTGTGAGGGTGAAAAGAAGTTGTGCTAATCCAAATCTAGGATTTTTAGTTGCTTTAAAGCGTTACGAACAACAGGCACGAAACAACTGAGCAAAAAGAGTTAAGTTTGTTTGTTGAAATAAAAGTTATAAATAAACATGTCGGACTTAGAGGAATTGATTAAAAAGAAGATTGCGCTGGGACTGAAACCTATTAGTCCCCAATTTAATTTCTGAAGGGTTTACTCTAGAACAGAGCTTGGAAGTTGTGAGGTTGAAAAGAAGTTGTGCTAATCCAAATCTAGAATTTTTTAGTTGCTTTAAAGCGTTACGAACAACAGGCACGAAACAACTGAGCAAAAAGAGTTAAGTTTGTTTGTTGAAATAAAAGTTATAAATAAACATGTCGGACTTAGAGGAATTGATTAAAAAGAAGATTGCGCTGGGACTGAAACCTATTAGTCCCCAATTTAATTTCTGAATGGTTTACTCTGGAACAGAGCTTGGAAGTTGTGAGGGTGAAAAGAAGTTGTGCTAATCCAAATCTAGAATTTTTTAGTTGCTTTAAAGCGTTACGAACAACAGGCACGAAACAACTGAGCAAAAAGAGTTAAGTTTGTTTGTTGAAATAAAAGTTATAAATAAACATGTCGGACTTAGAGGAATTGATTAAAAAGAAGATTGCGCTGGGACTGAAACCTATTAGTCCCCAATTTAATTTCTGAACGGTTTACTCTGGAACAGAGCTTGGAAGTTGTGAGGGTGAAAAGAAGTTGTGCTAATCCAAATCTAGGATTTTTTAGTTGCTTTAAAGCGTTACGAACAACAGGCACGAAACAACTGAGCAAAAAGAGTTAAGTTTGTTTGTTGAAATAAAAGTTATAAATAAACATGTCGGACTTACAGGAATTGATTAAAAAGAAGATTGCGCTGGGACTGAAACCTATTAGTCCCCAATTTAATTTCTGAACGGTTTACTCTGGAACAGAGCTTGGAAGTTGTGAGGGTGAAAAGAAGTTGTGCTAATCCAAATCTAGGATTTTTTAGTTGCTTTAAATAGTTACGAACAACAGGCACGAAACAACTGAGCAAAAAGAGTTAAGTTTGTTTGTTGAAATAAAAGTTATAAATAAACATGTCGGACTTAGAGGAATTGATTAAAAAGAAGATTGCGCTGGGACTGAAACCTATTAGTCCCCAATTTAATTTCTGAAGGGTTTACTCTAGAACAGAGCTTGGAAGTTGTGAGGTTGAAAAGAAGTTGTGCTAATCCAAATCTAGAATTTTTAGTTGCTTTAAAGCGTTACGAACAACAGGCACGAAACAACTGAGCAAAAAGAGTTAAGTTTGTTTGTTGAAATAAAAGTTATAAATAAACATGTCGGACTTAGAGGAATTGATTAAAAAGAAGATTGCGCTGGGACTGAAACCTATTAGTCCCCAATTTAATTTCTGAACGGTTTACTCTGGAACAGAGCTTGGAAGTTGTGAGGGTGAAAAGAAGTTGTGCTAATCCAAATCTAGAATTTTTTAGTTGCTTTAAAGCGTTACGAACAACAGGCACGAAACAACTGAGCAAAAAGAGTTAAGTTTGTTTGTTGAAATAAAAGTTATAAATAAACATGTCGGACTTAGAGGAATTGATTAAAAAGAAGATTGCGCTGGGACTGAAACCTATTAGTCCCCAATTTAATTTCTGAAGGGTTTACTCTTGAACAGAGCTTGGAAGTTGTGAGGGTGAAAAGAAGTTGTGCTAATCCAAATCTAGGATTTTTTAGTTGCTTTAAAGCGTTACGAACAACAGGCACGAAACAACTGAGCAAAAAGAGTTAAGTTTGTTTGTTGAAATAAAAGTTATAAATAAACATGTCGGACTTAGAGGAATTGATTAAAAAGAAGATTGCGCTGGGACTGAAACCTATTAGTCCCCAATTTAATTTCTGAACGGTTTACTCTGGAACAGAGCTTGGAAGTTGTGAGGGTGAAAAGAAGTTGTGCTAATCCAAATCTAGGATTTTTTAGTTGCTTTAAAGCGTTACGAACAACAGGCACGAAACAACTGAGCAAAAAGAGTTAAGTTTGTTTGTTGAAATAAGTTATAAATAAACATGTCGGACTTAGAGGAATTGATTAAAAAGAAGATTGCGCTGGGACTGAAACCTATTAGTCCCCAATTTAATTTCTGAAGGGTTTACTCTGGAACAGAGCTTGGAAGTTGTGAGGGTGAAAAGAAGTTGTGCTAATCCAAATCTAGGATTTTTAGTTGCTTTAAAGCGTTACGAACAACAGGCACGAAACAACTGAGCAAAAAGAGTTAAGTTTGTTTGTTGATATAAAAGTTATAAATAAACATGTCGGACTTAGAGGAATTGATTAAAAAGAAGATTGCGCTTGGACTGAAACCTATTAGTCCCGAATTTTATTTCTGAAGGGTTTACTCTGGAACAGAGCTTGGAAGTTGTGAGGGTGAAAAGAAGTTGTGCTAATCCAAATCTAGGATTTTTTAGTTGCTTTAAAGCGTTACGAACAACAGGCACGAAACAACTGAGCAAAAAGAGTTAAGTTTGTTTGTTGAAATAAAAGTTATAAATAAACATGTCGGACTTAGAGGAATTGATTAAAAAGAAGATTGCGCTGGGACTGAAACCTATTAGTCCCCAATTTAATTTCTGAAGGGTTTACTCTGGAACAGAGCTTGGAAGTTGTGAGGTTTAAAAGAAGTTGTGCTAATCCAAATCTAGTATTTTTTAGTTGCTTTAAAGCGTTACGAACAACAGGCACGAAACAACTGAGCAAAAAGAGTTAAGTTTGTTTGTTGAAATAAAAGTTATAAATAAACATGTCGGACTTAGAGGAATTGATTAAAAAGAAGATTGCGCTGGGACTGAAACCTATTAGTCCCCAATTTAATTTCTGAACGGTTTACTCTGTAACAGAGCTTGGAAGTTGTGAGGGTGAAAAGAAGTTGTGCTAATCCAAATCTAGCATTTTTTAGTTGCTTTAAAGCGTTACGAACAACAGGCACGAAACAACTGAGCAAAAAGAGTTAAGTTTGTTTGTTGAAATAAAAGTTATAAATAAACATGTCGGACTTACAGGAATTGATTAAAAAGAAGATTGCGCTGGGACTGAAACCTATTAGTCCCCAATTTAATTTCTGAAGTGTTTACTCTGGAACAGAGCTTGGAAGTTGTGAGGGTGAAAAGAAGTTGTGCTAATCCAAATCTAGGATTTTTTAGTTGCTTTAAAGCGTTACGAACAACAGGCACGAAACAACTGAGCAAAAAGAGTTAAGTTTGTTTGTTGAAATAAAAGTTATAAATAAACATGTCGGACTTACAGGAATTGATTAAAAAGAAGATTGCGCTGGGACTGAAACCTATTAGTCCCCAATTTAATTTCTGAAGGGTTTACTCTGGAACAGAGCTTGGAAGTTGTGAGGGTGAAAAGAAGTTATGCTAATCCAAATCTAGGATTTTTTAGTTGCTTTAAAGCGTTACGAACAACAGGCACGAAACAACTGAGCAAAAAGAGTTAAGTTTGTTTGTTGAAATAAAAGTTATAAATAAACATGTCGGACTTAGAGGAATTGATTAAAAAGAAGAGTGCGCTGGGACTGAAACCTATTAGTCCCCAATTTAATTTCTGAAGGGTTTACTCTAGAACAGAGCTTGGAAGTTGTGAGGTTGAAAAGAAGTTGTGCTAATCCAAATCTAGAATTTTTTAGTTGCTTTAAAGCGTTACGAACAACAGGCACGAAACAACTGAGCAAAAAGAGTTAAGTTTGTTTGTTGAAATAAAAGTTATAAATAAACATGTCGGACTTACAGGAATTGATTAAAAAGAAGATTGCGCTGGGACTGAAACCTATTAGTCCCAAATTTAATTTCTGAAGGGTTTACTCTGGAACAGAGCTTGGAAGTTGTGAGGGTGAAAAGAAGTTGTGCTAATCCAAATCTAGGATTTTTTAGTTGCTTTAAAGCGTTACGAACAACAGGCACGAAACAACTGAGCAAAAAGAGTTAAGTTTGTTTGTTGAAATAAAAGTTATAAATAAACATGTCGGACTTAGAGGAATTGATTAAAAAGAAGATTGCGCTGGGACTGAAACCTATTAGTCCCCAATTTAATTTCTGAAGGGTTTACTCTGGAACAGAGCTTGGAAGTTGTGAGGGTGAAAAGAAGTTATGCTAATCCAAATCTAGGATTTTTTAGTTGCTTTAAAGCGTTACGAACAACAGGCACGAAACAACTGAGCAAAAAGAGTTAAGTTTGTTTGTTGAAATAAAAGTTATAAATAAACATGTCGGACTTAGAGGAATTGATTAAAAAGAAGATTGCGCTGGGACTGAAACCTATTAGTCCCCAATTTATTTTCTGAAGGGTTTACTCTGGAACAGAGCTTGGAAGTTGTGAGGGTGAAAAGAAGTTGTACTAATCCAAATCTAGGATTTTTTAGTTGCTTTAAAGCGTTACGAACAACAGGCACGAAACAACTGAGCAAAAAGAGTTAAGTTTGTTTGTTGAAATAAAAGTTATAAATAAACATGTCGGACTGAGAGGAATTGATTAAAAAGAAGATTGCGCTGGGACTGAAACCTATTAGTCCCGAATTTAATTTCTGAAGGGTTTACTCTGGAACAGAGCTTGGAAGTTGTGAGGGTGAAAAGAAGTTGTGCTAATCCAAATCTAGGATTTTTTAGTTGCTTTAAAGCGTTACGAACAACAGGCACGAAACAACTGAGCAAAAAGAGTTAAATTTGTTTGTTGAAATAAAAGTTATAAATGAACATGTCGGACTTAGAGGAATTGATTAAAAAGAAGATTGCGCTGGGACTGAAACCTATTAGTCCCCAATTTAATTTCTGAAGGGTTTACTCTGGAACAGAGCTTGGAAGTTGTGAGGGTGAAAAGAAGTTATGCTAATCCAAATCTAGGATTTTTTAGTTGCTTTAAAGCGTTACGAACAACAGGCACGAAACAACTGAGCAAAAAGAGTTAATTTTGTTTGTTGAAATAAAAGTTATAAATAAACATGTCGGACTTAGAGGAATTGATTAAAAAGAAGATTGCGCTGGGACTGAAACCTATTAGTCCCCAATTTAATTTCTGAAGGGTTTACTCTGGAACAGAGCTTGGAAGTTGTGAGGTTGAAAAGAAGTTGTGCTAATCCAAATCTAGAATTTTTTAGTTGCTTTAAAGCGTTACGAACAACAGGCACGAAACAACTTTGCACAAAGAGTTAAGTTTGTTTGTTGAAATAAAAGTTATAAATAAACATGTCGGACTTAGAGGAATTGATTAAAAAGAAGATTGCGCTGGGACTGAAACCTATTAGTCCCAAATTTAATTTCTGAAGGGTTTACTCTGGAACAGAGCTTGGAAGTTGTGAGGGTGAAAAGAAGTTGTGCTAATCCAAATCTAGGATTTTTAGTTGCTTTAAAGCGTTACGAACAACAGGCACGAAACAACTGAGCAAAAAGAGTTAAGTTTGTTTGTTGAAATAAAAGTTATAAATAAACATGTCGGACTTAGAGGAATTGATTAAAAAGAAGATTTCGCTGGGACTGAAACCTATTAGTCCCCAATTTAATTTCTGAAGGGTTTACTCTGGAACAGAGCTTGGAAGTTGTGAGGGTGAAAAGAAGTTATGCTAATCCAAATCTAGGATTTTTTAGTTGCTTTAAAGCGTTACGAACAACAGGCACGAAACAACTGAGCAAAAAGAGTTAAGTTTGTTTGTTGAAATAAAAGTTATAAATAAACATGTCGGACTTAGAGGAATTGATTAAAAAGAAGATTGCGCTGGGACTGAAACCTATTAGTCCCCAATTTAGTTTCTGAAGGGTTTACTCTGGAACAGAGCTTGGAAGTTGTGAGGGTGAAAAGAAGTTGTACTAATCCAAATCTAGGATTTTTTAGTTGCTTTAAAGCGTTACGAACAACAGGCACGAAACAACTGAGCAAAAACAGTTAAGTTTTTTTGTTGAAATAAAAGTTATAAATAAACATGTCGGACTTAGAGGAATTGATTAAAAAGAAGATTGCGCTGGGACTGAAACCTATTAGTCCCCAATTTAATTTCTGAAGGGTTTACTCTGGAACAGAGCTTGGAAGTTGTGAGGGTGAAAAGAAGTTGTGCTAATCCAAATCTAGGATTTTTTAGTTGCTTTAAAGCGTTACGAACAACAGGCACGAAACAACTGAGCAAAAAGAGTTAAGTTTGTTTGTTGAAATAAAAGTTATAAATAAACCTGTCGGACTTAGAGGAATTGATTAAAAAGAAGATGGCGCTGGGACTAAAACCAACTAGTACTAGAATTACATACGCTTCTGGTGTTCAAGTAATTGAAGACAAGGCATCATCTTCATATATAGGAAAGTCTTTTGGATTTGTTGTCGATCACAAACCTGATCTCGAATTGGCTGAAATAGCCCCCAAATTCTTCATCGGTTCGCAGGATGTTGCTGCAGATATAGCCCTGTTAAAGTCAAGAAATGTGACACATGTAGTGAACCTGGTTGGGTCAAGTATTGAATGCTCGTTCAAAAATGAGATTGGATACAAAACTTATGAATGGTTAGATACAACAGATTTTGATATACTACCATATTTAGAGGAAATAGTGTCTTTCATAAGAAATGTCATGAGGAATCATGGTTATGTCTTTGTTCACTGTAACGCGGGTGTGTCTAGAGCTCCAAGTGTTGCTGTGGCTTATTTAATTTCTGAAGGGTTTACTCTGGAACAGAGCTTGGAATTTGTGAGGTTGAAAAGAAGTTGTGCTAACCCAAATCTAGGATTTTTAGTTGCTTTAAAGCGTTACGAACAGCAGGCACGAAACAACTGAGCACAAAGTTTTTAAAAAAAGCGTATATTCCATTCAAGTTATATTTATTCTTGATTAATTGTTTGAAGTTAACGGGCCAGACTAATAAAATTTTCAAATCATTTAAGAGTTTTAAGAAGATATGCAATGAACGAATTTTATTTTCTGTCTCCAGACAAAATACGTTTATTTTTTGTCATTGTTTAATAGAATTCGTCCCTGAGGATCATCCCAAGAGGAGAGTGTCACAGCCCTGTGGCATCATTTGCACCATAAATTTACGTGTTTGGGGTCGTTCTCTTGACCTTATCACGTTTGATGGTCCAAGTTGTTTAACAAAAATTTTCTCTTGTTCAAACGAATCATTAGTAACAACTTGGAAAATCATTTTAGTTTTTTGGATCTTCCTCTACGCACATTTTTATACTTATAGTACTATTTATAACCGTTCTTAAAAAAAAATAGTTTCGTAATAAAGATGTGATCCTATTCCCTTAAAGATATGTTTATTCTAGTTTATTTTGTTTAAGTTAAAGTGCTAAACTAATAAACTGTTCAAGTATTTCAAGTATTTCAAGAGATTTTTTTGCAATAGTTGTTGAAAATGAATTTTATTTTGTGTCTCCGGATAAAATAGTTTATTTTTTGTGTGGTTTTAATAGAATTCTCACTTGAGATCTTATCAAGAGGAGAGTCTCACATCCGTGTAATATTATTTAAGCAATAAGTGCGTTTCCAAAATAAAACTTTCGTTTTCTTTAAAATAAGTGTTTCCAAAATAAAACGAATTTTCTCAAACTCTTGATCTATATAGATCGTTTTATCAGGCTAGAAAATCTCGGGATGCCAATTAAAAAAAAATATATGTATATATGTTACTGTGTATTTCCGAAATCTGGTTAATGTCGACATTCGCCGGTGAATGTCCGAAATTCCTTTTTCTCGGCTTGTATTCAATTTTATAAACATCAGAAATGGTTCAAACACCTAAGCTAACCCAACCAAATCTAACCTGTCATTATCAAACCTTGCATTAAACTGAAAAAATTTATTGGCAACGCTGACTAAATCCAAGGAGAAAAATAAAGGTATTTTGGACATTCACCGGTGAATGTCGTCATTCACGAATTTCGGACAGTCACGGTAACATACACACAATTATTTTTCTTTTAAAGAGAGTAGATTATATATGTTTTAGCTAATGCTGATTCTGATGACGAGGGGAATTCCTGTGCCATCAGCAGTCGGTGGACATATCAAAAACATTCACGGTGGTGCTCACGAATATCCCCCATCAATTTGTGAAGTTACCTAACAAATAAATAGTTAAAACAAAGGGAAAGTTTCCGATCTCGAAGCACGCGTCAAATTTCCCACCGCTCATTTAAATCAAGTAATATTGTCACACCCTGGATAGTTGATCTAGTTGGAATGAATGAGAAATTAAAGACATTGAACTGTGTTACTCTCGAACTTCCTAGTGCTTATATAAAACCTGGCTCCATAAACGCCAACGACAGTGGCTTAGACTCTCCGAATTTTTCTAGACGTCTATTTACTAGAAAAAATAGAAGCCTTAGAAGCAAGCGAGAAAGTGGGTCTGTTTCTGCCTCAGAATTCTATAAGTTTGATCCAAGACAAACACAAAAGATCGAAACACAAAGACATAGGATTCCTTCCTTATAGGTACTTTTCGATTAATTGTTATTCACTGAGGGTACCCATATAGGGGAGGGAGTAATTTTGCCACCTGTACTAAGAAAATTAAGGTAAGAAAACGTAATTCATAGATCAACAGTTTTTGGCAACGAATTGCAAGTCAAGAGCAACCAGTGCGGACAGTAACCAAAATGTAAAAAAATTGTAGTTCGGGAACAATATGTACATCAGAAGAGCCTCTATTTTATGCTGGCTCCACATACTTAACATAATAGAAAATCAATTTTGCATAATTAAAAAAAAACGATGAGAAAAAACCCACACTGGCACGCACCAAGGAATTTTTTGTCATGGTGGGGGGGGGGAAGCATAAAAATTAAACAAATTTTATTTTAAAATTTGAATAAGGAGTGTTCAAAGATTAAAAAAAAATCCCAGTTTCAGGATTGGGTGATGCCCTTCTCCTGTGCACGTTTCATATATAAGTAGTCTTTTACGGTACCGCCCGCTTTTATACGCTAAGTTAAACTAGATTTTTACCGAAAGCTTTTTTAACATGCAGAAAACAGCCAACAGGTGATTAAACTTTAGCACAAAGAACTGGGATCAAAGAAGAATAGGAGTTCACTGTATACTAAAAATTATTTTCTTAATGAAATCGCTTGCATGAAGATTGAATTGATAAAGAAAACTATTAAGTACCATCCCACATCCACTCGAATCACTTTGTTCAGACGAATGATGTTTAGTCCCTTTTTGACCCCAATCCAAGGCCGGTTCATAATCTCTGGACGAATTATGTCAATGGTCCCCATGGGAGCTGGTTTTTCCCCCCCCCCTCCGAAAATATCCCTCTAACCAGTGATACTATCTGAAATTAAGCCACCAGCTGAAGGCAGAACTAAGCCAACACCTACAGGTACAACTAAGCCAACAGCTGCATGTAAACCTAAGACAACAGGTATCATGGTTACAGCAGCTGCTGCAACCTAGTAAGAGGCGACCCCATCCCATTGTAAGCAAAAGTTGAAAAAATTGTTTTGAAAAAAATGCATAATGAGAAAAAATCGCCATCTGACTGTGATTCAGGAATGGTAACTATTTTTTTTCCGTTCACATTAAAAATAATAGTTTATAATGTAAAGAAAAGAAAAGTACTTCGAAATTGGCGTCTGATTGAAATGAAAAATTGCACCATTGGAATAAGAATGGTTTAAAAAATTTATGCAAGAGAATTACAGTCCCCCATCTTGAAAAACAAAGAAAATCCCTTTTTGGCATTTGCAACACATATGCCTTGTAGCAGTAGTGTGCCGAGGTTGCCCCCGCCCCCTAAGAACATCTCTAACATTAAGTAAAGCCCACAAAATATGAAAAATCCCAGTCCCTCGTTTCTCTGCAAGTCGAGCAGACATGGTTCCGAAATTTCCTTCTTTTCTGAATTTTTCCTTTTCGTGGCCATTTTAAATATTCAAAATTAAATATTGGATGTGTTTGGGGGAATGATGGGCGTGGGGGGGGGGGGTGCGAGTTTCCCACCAATTATTTTCAACTATTAAAAAGGGCACTAGCCCTTTAATTTCCAATTAAATGAGCCTGTTTTGAAGTTTATACAACAACGCCTTCTATAAAAACCTTATATTCCCCCAGGGCGTAACTTAAAACCCTTGCCCTGTGGGTTCTGGGGGAATGTCCTCCTCAAAAACATATTTTCTATCTGGAAATCAACTACGCTGAACAAAATGACTATCTGAAAATTTTGATTGGATGTGTCTGGGGAAATTATGAGCGTGGGGGGGGGAGAGAGGGGCTAGTTACACTCCAATCACTTTTGACTATTAAAAAGGGCACTAGCTCTTTAATTTCCAATCGAATGAGCCTGTTTTGAAGTTTCTACGACAACGCCTTCTATAAAAAACCATACATGCCCCCAGGGTATAACTTAAAACCCTTGCCCTGAGGGTTGTGGGGGAGTGTCCTCTTCAAAAATATATTTTCAATCTGGAAATCAACTACGCTGAACAAAATGGTTATCTCAAAATTTTGATTGGATAAGTTTGGGTAAATGATGGGCGTGGGGGGGGGGGTCGGGCTAGTTGCCCTCCAATCACTTTCGACTATTAAAAAGGGCACTAGCCCTTTAATTTCCAATCGATTGAGCCTGTTTTGAAGTTTCTACGACAACGCCTTCTATAAAAAACCTAATATGCCCCCAGGGCATAACTTGAAACCCTTCCCCTGAGGGTTGTTTGTAGTATCCTCCTCAAAAATATATTTTCTATCTGGAAATCATTTACGCTGAACAAAATGGCTATCTCAAAATTTTGATTGGATGTGTTTGGGGGAATGATGGGTGGGGTGGGGGGGGCTAGTTGCCCTCCAATCACTTTTGACTATTAAAATGGGCACTAGACCTCTTGATTTCCAATCGAATGAGCCCCCTTTGAAGTTTCTACGACGACCCTTTCCGCGTGAAGTGCCTCTGGAAAAAAAAAAAAATAATAATAATAAAACATTGGAGCCGTATGGCCTTTACTATAGGCAACGCTACAGCGTTGCCTCTGACAATAGCTCATTCCGTAGGGAATTTAGCTTTGGTGGGAGCTCAGTGCAAATGCGAATTCCACTACCCTTCAACTTATTCACCTCACTGAGAATCGCCTGAATGCTATGATCTGTGTCTAGCGATATAAAAACAGGGGCCGGTCGAACACAAGTTTTCCTACTAGTGATGTTTGAACTGCTATTTCTCGCAAGGCGATAACACTTGGTAAAAGAAATGTCCTCGGTAACTTGCAATTTTTCAGAAAGAACAGACTTTACGTTGCTAGTCACTGATTGATTATGCTTTTCAGCAGGCAGACCATGAACAATCCAACTCAACTTTCTTTCTGTCACTTCGATGTCCGAAAGCTTACTCTCCAAATCGTTTTTCCGCAATTTTTCTTGCTCTAGATCATTTCGAAGCTTTTTAGATTCCTCTCATAGATTCGCATTTTCAGATGATATTTGCCTAACATCATCTTGAAGGGCAAATTATTGAGACAGAAAAACTTTTCTGCTCTGCTAATATTTTATCCAGCAACGCCTGAAGCCGTTTCATTCCTTCATCAAATTTTGCTTGAGTGACAGCCATAACAAATTCTATTATCTGCATGTAGAAGTCTACACTTGCATCAAATTACGCAATGGCAAAGTCCCAAACAATATCAAATTTAACCCTTTTAACTTAAAAAAGTAATCTGATTATAGGAGTTCACTCTTCAATAGCAAGATAATGTGATGATCCTTCCTTTTGATTGCTTGCTTTTGTTTATTTGTTTGTGTTGCTTTTGCTTATATGCGTTATTTATAGGTGCCTGGGATTAATAAAAGTATAATCTCAAAAATATAAAAATAAAGAAAAGTTAAAACATTGGTTTCAAGCTTAATATTTCATTATAAAATCCATTTTGTTGAAGTTATATAGTGTAGTTGTGGTTGAGTTTTATTATTTCTTACAGGAAATTCTTTGTAAATTAGACTTTACTTTCCCTTTACCAAGTCAAATACTCTGGCATCATTAGAAAATTAAAATGACAAAACTTTCTGTTGGGGCTTTTGAAATAACTAATTATTTGAAGAAATAATTATTTGGAAAAAATTTGACAAAATAATTTGAAAGAATGTTTAGCTAAAGATAAGAGTTGAAGAAATTTAGATTAGATGAAGTTGGAGGTTAATGCTTTTTGAAGTTGGAGGTTGATTTTTTGAAGGAGCGTTTAGCTAAAAATAAGAAAGTTGAAGATAATTTAGATTAGATTGGAATCCCAATGACCTTATAGATCAAGGGGGTCCCCCTTGATCCACCGCTGTATTTTCCTGTTGCCTTTGATTTTTAACTAATAATTTTGCTTCTTTTTTTTGTCCAAAACACCAACAACTTTGAATTACCAAGGACATCACAACTAAAACATTTTTTGGCCACCAGGCTCTCTTTTAGGCTATTATATAATTTTTCATTTGGTTATAATGCAATTATTAAGATTTTCTGTTGCATAAAGGCTTTCCTTTTTTGCTACACGGAATCATATTAAGGAACAAGCGGAAACTACTAGTTTACAAAAAAGGTCAACAAAACAGTTGTAACCACAGAGGTTATTTTGAAATTAAGGGCTAGGCACACATAGCTGATTTCGGGAACCAATTTCAACAAGAGTGTATTCCACATCAAGTAATTATAATTAATGATGCTAAGGAGGCGAGGCTTAGTGACGTTTCTCGGTGATTAATCATCATTAATTACGTTTTAGACAAGGAATATACTAGGGCTTTAGAGCTTTAGGCATGTAATTAATTGTATTTAATGATTATCATAAATTAATTGTAATTAATGATGATTAATCACCAAAAAACGTCACTAAGCCCCACCTCTTAGCATCATTAATTATAATCACTCGACGTAGAATACACCTTTACTGAAATCGGTTCCCAAAATCAACTACATGTGCCTAGCCCTTTAGAAGAAAATAAGGACTTGATGTGACAGTGGTCAAATAAACTAAAGAGACAAATGTAACAGGATTTGATTACCTAATTGATCTTCCTAAAAAGATTCTTTTGTAGGTGAAATGTTTGGCATAACAAAATGTTGAACATCCTTAAATGGGTTGGGTCATAAGAAAGAATTTAAAGAGAATAGAAAATGGAAGGGAGCTCTGAACAGAGTTGGTTGGAGGACAAGCTTCCATTGGGATTCGAGCTTTCAAGGATTCCATTGAGCCCTCTTTCCAAATATGATCTTTTCTTCAGTTACAATTGGGTGCTAGTCATATTACCCCTGAAAATCTCCTTGCAAAACACTCCCCCACAAAACAAAATTCAGCAGCCACAAAGAAAGTAGGACTATGGAAAATAAAATTCAGAAGAGAAGAAAGAATCTTGGAATATTCTACCTGTGCTCCAAAATATTATATGGGGTAGAATCTACATTATTCATTCATTTTCTCATTTCCACTTCTTTTAGTTCTTTTTTTGTTTTGGGGGTTGAGCTATCATTGAAGGATAAGATAAATGTTAAAGAAAATAGAAAATTAGTAGCAATTATATAAGAGTAGGCCTAAGATGGAATTGCATGGAGATAACAGACTGGGGCTAAGAAATACAAGTATATTACTTCCCAGGGATTTGGTCTGGTACCAACCAGAGGCATCACTAGCCAATATATTCAGGAGGCAACAGTTATAAAATCTAGCCAACCAGTTGGCTTAGATCTCACTTTTAAATACATTTCATCCTGAATTTTCTTAGTCAGCTATCAATAGAATTTTATATAGGCCTACACTTTGTTGTAAAATTCTAGTTTAGCAACTTTTTGCTATCTTGGAAAGGGTTTAGGTTAGGAAAAAAAAGCTTTCAGGGGTGGGTCTAGACTAAAGTACAGGTGCAAATGTATGACCATTCCACTAAATAAGGAGAAATGTTAAGAAAACAATTCTTACTTCATAATATGCAAAATAATCCTAGTTAACATATTTTCCAGCAGAAGAACCTTTATCATCACTTCTTTCACTGTTGTACAATTTTTTTTAACAAAACTGTGAAAAATAAACATAGATTTGACTGCATTTATCAATTTTCAAATAATATATATTTATAAGTTAAACGCCATCACTGCCATCTACCAAAATGTATTAATAGGTAAATGTTGTTAATTTAGGTTACGTTAGCTAGATGGCTCTCGGGTGTTTGTTTCATAAATGATTTTCAAGACATCGAGAACAGACATAAATATTGAAAAATAGGATTGAAAAATTAGAAATATAGTGAAAATAAAGGTTCTCCTGCTAGAAAATATGCTAACTAGGATTATTTTGCATATTATGAAGTAAGAATTGTTTTCTTAGCATGTCTCCTTATGTAGTGGAATGGTTATACATTTATATCAAAGTATGTTCTGTAAGGGTATTTTGAAGTGCCTATCTTGACACCTAGTCCCTCTAGAAAGCAGTGACTTTGATGACTTTTAAAATTCTTTGGGTTATGAAAGTGAAACCTTGTAAAACAGATCTTTTGTTTAAATAAAGAACAAGAAAACTGTGTTTAGCTTCACAACTTTACTAAATCCCATTATATGAGGTTTCAAAGATCTGTAAAATACATTTTCTTAAATTTAGAAAAAAAAAACATTGACATGGCTTAAAATTCTACTCAAATATCAAGAATTGCATTTTCAGAACTAAAACCAGGGAAAAGAAAACTGAGACAAAAAGTTTATGAAAAGCAAGTCTTTTTTCATTTTTTATTATTTTTTTTTTTTTGCAAAGTTGGAAAAAGAAGTAAGGATAAAGGTTCTCCCCCTGGAAACTATGTTAACTAGGATTAGTTCGCACATAATGAAGTAAGAATTGTTTTTTTAACATGTCTCCTTATGTAATGGAATGGTCATACATTTATACCCATTTTCAACCTAATCCCTTTCATAGATAGCAAAAAGAAGCTAAACTACAATTTTACCCAATTTGCAACTAGCTAACTACTTTGTTATCAAGATCTCTAATATACTTCAACTTGTATTTTAAATGGTGAAATTCTACTTTAGCTACTTTTGACTATCTTGGAAAGAGGTTAGGTTAGGAAAATGAAACTTTCAGGGATGGGCCTACAGGCTGCAGTATATCCCAGGAAGGTATTTTGAAGTACCTATCTCCATTCTGAAGTTTTGACAAAACAATATTTTACCTTAATTCAGTTATCAGGTTTGGTAAAGTTCTATGAAATCATATTATTGAGTTAGGAATAAAGTGAATACACCATTCGATGCCTTTTTTTAAGCTGATTACGAATATAATAAGCATTTCTATCGGAAATGAATTTCAGCCCCCCCCCTATATAGGCGATACCTAACCCAACCTAACCTAACCCTGAATTGGCCTATATAGGAGGGGGGGATGAAATTCATTTCCGATAGAAATGCTTATTATATTCGTAATCAGCATAAAAAAAGGCATCGAATGGTGTATTAACTTTAGTCCAAACTCAATAATATGATTTCGTAGAACTTTACCTCAGTTTCTTTTTCTCTAGCTTTACTTCTGAAAAGCAATTCCTTTTATTTGAGTAGAATTTTAAGCCATATTTATGTTTTTTTTTCATTTAGGAAATGTATTTGCATATCTTTAAAACCTTATAAATTGGGATTGAGCAAAGTTGTGAAGCTGAAAACAATTTTGTTGTACTTCATTTAGGCAGAAGATCTATTTTACAAGGTCTCATTTTTATGACACACATATTTAATTTTATTTCTGATGCAAATGAGAGGTAAGTTTAAACTTTACCCCCCCCCCCCCGAATTCGCAAATATATACCCTGAATTGGTATATATAAGGGGGGGGGGTAAAATTCATAGTAAAAATTTAGAATTGTGGCCCCTGATAAGGAGACATGTTAAGAAAATAATCCTTACTTTGGAACATGTATAATGATCCTAGTTAACATATTATCCAAGGGGAGAACCTTTATCATCAAGTCTTCCCTCTTTTTTCCTTCTTTTCCCAACTTAAAAGAAAAAAATTACAATTTTTCCATACTCTCAATGCAATGAGTAAATCTTTTGAAATTGCTGCTATAAATTGTTTTTTTATAGATAGCGTTCATCCTGGTCATTGTTAATTCCATATTTTTTTTAATGATGGATAAAGCAGTGGCAAAAATACAAAATATTGCTATAAATATACATATGGAGTATATACCCCCACCCCCCTAATGTGCAAATATATAACAAAAATTGCATTCTGAACCTAAATATAACCAAATAGACTTTACTCCAACCTCTAAATATAACCAAATCAGGGTATATATTTGCACATCAGGAGGGTGGGGGCAAAATTTATTTGTGATGTAAATGAAGGTTATATTTAGAATCAAAACGCAATTTTGGTTGTATATTTACACATTAGGGGGATGGGGGTATAATAATTTTTTTTTTAATGATAGAAAATGGTGTGGCAAAAACAAGAATTAAACAACTATTTACATGTTTGCTAAAAACAGAATTGAAAAGAAATGAAATGGCTATAAAATTGCCTTTTTTTATTCTAGGATGATCTAGCAGTTACAAAATCAGAGGGAACTGTACAGGTGATTAATTTATGATGATCAGATGAATTAGATGATTAAATTATAATGTCATAAATCAAGACACTTGTGATGATAAATTTGATTTTTACTGGCTGGTGCCTTGACTGGTGCCAGGTAAACTTTGATCTGGCTGATGAATATCAGGTTTGTATAACTCAGCAGCCTGTAGCAATAGATGATGCAGTCATCCCCCTTTATTGGGAAAACAAAGTTTTCCAATAAAACTTGGACAGATATCCAGCCATATGGTTGTCCAATCTCCCATACTTGGGGATTGCTTAATGCATTGAATGCCATAGACATTCAATATTTTGTGTGTGGGCCCCAGTCACAGGGTCCAAAGAATTCAAAGAATGATTGACAGTTAGGTGCTGAAAACCTTGCATGCCTAATCTATTGTAAGAGCTCCAACAATCAGATATTAGCGTGGTTCCTGGATGAATCCACTCTTTTATATTTTCAAGTAGTGTGTCTGATGGATGGTTGGGAATGGGAACAATAAAAAAAAATGCAGTGTCTCTCAATTCTTCCAAACACCCACTGTCCTTCAATGTAACGTCCCCTATTGTATTTTCTTTTCCCTACCTTTGCTTTGTCTATATCAACTATTTTTCCAGGACCACCCAATTTACCACTATGTTTCTCAATGAAGTCAAGGCATATTTCACAACAAAAACTTTGCCCATCAACAGTGGTTGTTGATGAAATGCCAATTTCTCAACCATAAATTGCTGAATTTGCAATCCTCTATTCAAATTGCAAAAAAAAATCATCATAATCTTGGTTATTTGCTGATACAATAAGTTTGCATTTTTGCACCAAGTCCCTGTATTAAGTCTTGACTAAAATTGCACTTTTTTTTAAAGAAGCTTATGTCCACATCACTCCGTTCTTTTTTTGTGTTTCATCAAAATGGCATTCAATTTGACAATAAAGGCAAAACATTTTAGTTGGCAAAATGTCATGATTTATCAAAAATTGCTGTACATCACCTTCAGTTTGATGGGATAGTCTAAACAACATAATTTTATTGTCACACAAGACACGTCAATTTTTTGTTAATGGCATGATTCAAAATTTTTAAAACACAATTTACAATTCATATAATTTCAATATGCCACTGCTTTTTCTTTAATCACATGATATGACATTAACTAACAACAACCAGGATAAATGCCATCTATAAAAAATAATTTACAGCAACAATAGCATCATTTTCAAAAGATTTACACATTGGTTTTACAGCATGGAAAAAATGAAAATTTCTTTCTTTTAAGTTTGAAAAAGAGAAAAGATTTGAGGATAAAGGTTCTCCCCTGGGATAATATGTTAACTAGGATCATTATACATATTTTAAAGTGAGAATTGTTTTCTTAACATGTCTCCTTATTAGGAGCCACAATTTTAAATTTATATCAAATTCATTTTCAACAAGAATGATTATTATATTTGGAAAGAGCATAAAAAAAGGCATCAAGTGGTATGTTTACTTTATTCTTAAGTCAATAGCCTAATATGAACTGCTAAAAATTTACCCACTTTATTCCTAAGTCAATAATATGAACAGCCAAACATTTACCCATACTTTGCCTTGTAGACCCATCCCTGGAAGTTTCCTCTTCCTAACCTAACCCTTTTCCAAGATAGCCGACAGTAGCAAAAGTAGAATTTTACCATTTTAAATATTCAACTACTCATCTATCACTAAAATTCTATATACACTATGAAATTGGCTAGCCTATTAAGGTTTCAGCAGGCTAATGCATACACTGAAGCTTTAAATCACAAAATATCAATAACTTGTTTTAGGCAACAAAAATAGATAATTAGTTGATGTCAGTTATATGCATACTGAAGCTGTAATTAGCCAATTAGTTAGTTGTAAATATATCCTAGTTCAACATAAATTCATCATTATCATCATCATCATCAAGGGTTTTGAGTTCCCCTTTGTGTTGAAAACCTTGGGAACCGAATCACTGTTTTATATATATCACTTCACATAACTTAAATGTTTTTATAGCCTCAAGTCTTTTCCAATTTCCTTAAAGAATTGTATTACAATCCTTCGTGTCTGCTAAGATTTTTATAAATTGACTTTTCGAACTTCCAATGCAGCTTGCTTGTAACAAATAAATTGCCAGTCTGATCTCTCACATTCTCAAAGCTTTCTCGTAATACAGCTTCACGCACACATTCCAATTGACTGATCACTATGGGGGTAGAGCAATTACGAATCATTCCTTCTGTGGCTGCATGTTTGGCTTTGCTATCTGCCAATTCATTTCCTATTATTCCCATATGTGATGTAACCAACTGCAATGCTACTGTCCTCGATTCCATCAACATCAACAACTTTGAATAACATTCAGCTATTTCTCCTGATTTATACCGATCTGCCTGGATTGACTTAATGGCAGAAATCACAGCTTTAGAGTCAGAGCATATCAATATGCCAAAATATTCCTCGCGCACTTCTGATAATAAAAACCCACTTGCTTCTGCAAGAGCTACTGCTTCTGCTTGGAAAACTGATGCTTTACTGTGAAGTTTAAACTGTTTTGAAACATTCATTTTAGGGACAACAAATGCAGCACCAACAATCCCTTCATTTTTTGATCCATCTGTATAAATGTCTAAGTATCCTTGATACTTTTCTAACTTCCATATCCAGAAACAGGTATTCCAATCTAAGTTATTAGTCTGCTTAAAATCCAAACCACATACTACAGATTTCTCTTTCCAAGGAGGTGGTAACACCACTTGAGGTACTCTTAACATCTCAGTAAACTTCAGTTCAATTCCCTGAGGTTTTGCAATGCTGTCACATTGTTCAAATATATTTGCCTGGAACCTCTTATTTTTGGAGTTTGCTGTGAAGATTCTTCCTTGTTTTATAACTCTTGACTTCAAAGGGTTGGTTTTATCAGCTTTCCATAATCTTTGCAAATACTTCAATACACTTATTTTCCTTTTAGTCTCAAATTCCGGTAGACCACTTTCAGATAGTAAGAATATCACTGGTGTTGTTTTTCTTGCTCCAAAAGCAATTCGAACAGCAGAATTTTGTATTAAATCCAGCCTTTTTAATGTGGAATGCCGTCCTGACCCATATATCACTGAAGCATATTCAATTTTAGGTCGAATATACTTCACATAGAACTCCAATAACATATCTGCCTTCATCCCCCGTGAGTATGAACTGAGCAACTTCATAATATTCAATCTCTTCATACATGCAGCACAAACCATTTCAACATGTGGGTACCAATTCAGTTTGTCAGTAATTACACACCCAAGGACCTTAGTCTGTTTCACGTACTCAATAGGATTACCATTGAGATAAAGTATGGGTAAGTTTGTTATTTTCTTTCTAGTAATCATCATCATCTTAGATTTGTGAGGGGAAAATTTCAAATCGATTCCCTCGGCCCAATGTTCAATTTGTTGTAATGTGGATTTTACAACCTCCATTGTCTCTTCTAGTGTTTTTGCTACTGCCCAAAAAGAGTTATCGTCAGCAAATATCATCCCTTTCGACTCTCCATTCTCAATCGGTATGTCATATTCTGCATTATTATAATAATCAGGACCAAGTGCTGATCCCCGTGGAACCCCGCGTCTTCTTCTTAATATAATACTAGACTCTACAGAGCCAACTCTAATAGTGTCTTCTCTTCCTGTCAAATAGTTCTCAGTAACAGCTAATGTCCTTCCTCTTATTCCAGCTTCCATAACCCCACTCAATATCTGACGATGCACCATTGAATCAAAAGCACTATTCACATCCAAATGGACAATAACCATAATCCATCTGTTCTGCAATGCATAAAGGGCATCTTGTTTAAAACAGAGCAGGTTTTCAACTGCGCTTTTCTTTCTCCTGAAACCACACTGGATATCTTTTAGAAAACCCCTATTTTCTATCTCCCAATTTATCCTCCTTTTTATCATTCTTTCAAAAACTGTAACAGTATGAAACTGTAAATTGTAACTGATAACAGTGTGATAAATCGATAGTTTTCTATTTTTGACATATCCTTACCAGGCTTAGGTATCATCACGGCCTGGCCTTTTTTCCAAATAGTAGGGAACACTCCACTGTCCCAAGCAAGGTTCATTACTTCCAATAATGCATCCATCCATTTATTAGGCATTGCTTTCACTAAGTCTTCTTACTTTTGCTGTTGATCGTGCTACCTCATCATGAAAGGGATCTTCTCTTCCGATAGTCTGTAATAAATGCTTTGCACCTCCATTGGCTTTTTCTAAATCACTAATCAATATCTTGTTTTCAAAAGTAAGGGGGGGGGGGTTTCCTGTCTGATCGCCGTTTGCTTTCATATTCTTTATAAACTGGTAAACTTTAGACACTGGCTTCCTAAAATCCAGACTTTCAACAAATTCTCTCCAACTTCTACGTTTTGCCTCAATCACACATTTTTTAAACTTGGTGTAAGCCTTTTTAACTGCAACATAATTCTCGACTGTAGATATCCGCTTGTAAATGTTTTGCTGGCACTTTAACTCCTTTTTGAACTGACTACACTCCTCATTCCACCACTTAGAATAATTCCTTATGGTTTCATATCCATCAGACATGGGTATAGAGTTTTTGGCTGCTATTATGATTCCATCTTGAATAGCTTTCACTTTGTCATCCATGGACTGGGCTTTCTGCAAAATTTGTTTAATGTCGATATTTTCAAGTTTACAGTTAAATTCCTTCCAATTTGCCTTTCTAATCCTAAATCTTGGAATGCTAGTTGTTTGCTGTGGACATGGCTTATCCACATGTACTACCACTGGTAAATGGTCACTATGCAGTGTAGGATCTTCTATCACCTCAACATCTACTTTGTTGCAAAATCTAGTCCTTGTAAACACCAAGTCTATAGTTGAGTAAGTGCTAGATTGCAAATTCTTTCTTGTAGATAAACCCTTAGGAGTGGCCAAGTATACATCTTCTTCAAGTAAAAATTGTTCTATACTTTTTCCGGAGTCATTAATTAAATCATATCTGCACCACATTTTACTGTGTGCATTAAGGTCACCAACTATTATAAGTTCTTCTTCTTTAGGTACCTCATCAAAAATTCTAGCTGCCAAGAAGCCAACTTCCTTGTTGTTACCGCTTGGATTGTAAATATTCACAATGTTGATCACAGTTTTGGAGTCAAGATATAATTTACATCCAATTACCTCCACTTCTTCTGAAGGCTCATCACCATAATCAATGTCCCACTGTTCATAATGCAAATTTGTACGGATTGCAATCATAACACTTCCTCCATTCTTTGTTATTCTGTCTTTCCTTATTATATTAAATCCATGATATCCTATTTTAATGTAAGGTTTAAGCTATGTCTTTTGAATGCATATGACATCCACTTTCTCTTTAATCGAATAATGGCATACCATGTCATTCTTCTCCTTCATCACTGAACATGCATTCCAAGAAAGTAACTTTAAAGTCATTTGTCAATACATTTGCTTCTTATTGCTTCACAATCAATTGGTCCCATATTTAATTCATTGATAAATGAACAAAGTTTTTCCACTTTCTCCAGCAGGGGAAGGCTGGCCATATCTAACAAATCTGGGGATAATAATAATCCAACAAGAATTTTTGTAAGTGTGTCTGATACTCTTCTATATATGTCTTGTTCGGTTCCTTGGTTTGGAAGACCACTACGCTGTGTTGACTTGGTACTGTGAACTTGGTTACTGTGAACAGCTTGGGCATACGTTCTGTACATAACTTGTGCTCTCCTATATCCCATGTTATATTTTTCTGCCATTTCTAGAATATTTCGATTTCGCTGCCTAATTAAACACTTCCTTGATGTTGAAGAATGGCAGCCTTTACAATTAGCACATTTGTAAGATTTAACTTTCTCTTCAGGATCACTATTTTTGAGGGGACAACTCACAGAATCGTGTTTTCCACAGCAGCTCAAACAGACTGGCTCATTTGCTCTACAATTTTTCTGTACATTGCCATACCGCTGGCATTTAAAACAGTGTATAGTTTTACTTGTTTATACAAAAACTAATTTTTTCATTCCGCCGCACCATACAGGAGGGGGAAGAAATTTGCCAGTAAACACGACCATGACTGCAGAACTATCTTCAAGTTTCTTTGACTCTCGGTTGTATCTCTTTTGACGAATTACTTCTGTAATCTCAACAGATGACTCTATGCATTCTTTAAGTTGTTCATTGCTTAGATACAAGGGCACTCCCTTGATGAGTCCTCTTTTGATACATTCCTTCTTTTTTCCCCTCACTGATACACCTCCAATTGATTGTATTTTAATTACTTTTTCAGCTTCTTCATTGTCGTTGACATGAACTATTAACACATTCCTTTCTCTATTTGATTCAAATTCGAACTTGATGGGAAAAATATTCTCCTTTAAACATTTCATTATTGAAAAATCATCTACTTACTAGTTTCTCATTTTTATCTGTCACTTCAAATTCTACTCTTACTTGAAGCAATTCATTCAACGGAATCTCACTTTGACCAGAAACTTCTGCTTCTAATTCTTGCCTTTTTACTATACTTTGCAAATTCTCTACTGGAGACCTCACAGGTTTTCTTCCCAAAGATGGATTCAAGCCCAGACTTGGGAATCTAGTCTTTTCATTCACTCTGCCATCGGTTAATCCTTCTATTAACATTGGATTTACACTTGACATATCCTCATCAGAATCCTCTGATAATAGTGGAAATTCATTATTGTGTCGTCCATTAGAGTCACTAACTGGGATATGCAAAACTTGCTGCTGAGGCTGGAACTGTCTCTCCTGGGGAAAATGGGCAGCCTGAAACTGGCTGTATGGCATTGGAGCTGTAATATACTGCACAGTGCTACTATACTGCCCACCAGCACTGGTATTCGGTTGTATGATCATATAGGGTGAAGTTGGATAAGCTCCAGGAATTAGTGGACCCCCTGCTGGGGGTCTTGGCTGCTCATATTGTTACTTCCAACTTTAATACCACTATTCAACTTACTTTCCTTCAGTTTACAGTCTTCTTAACCATCAAAATCACCAAAGTTCTAAAAAAAAATCCAAAAGCACATGTTCACAGGAAGAATGCAACGTTGCCACTGTGTTCAACATAAATTCCTCATATATTCTTTGTGTTTTTAAATAATCCGCCAAATCATTAGGCCCGTTTTTAGTACTAAAGGGCTGGGCACACGTAGCTGATTTTGGGAACCGATTTCAGCATGAGTGGACAAACGATAGCGGCAAAAAAATTGGTTGAAAAAAAATTATTACGCAAGATTTTCAAAATAAAATATCATGGACACAAATAGTCAACTGGAGTTTATTAATAGTTGCATAATTGATCTCAGCTTAATTTTCAGTTTAGTTCTCAGCTCAGTAGCGGGGTCTTTCACCGCAGACATCTCTGGCTGACTGTTTATTTGTATCCGTATTTTTTTTTGGGATGATCATTATGAAAATCGGCGCCGAAAACTAGAAAAATTTTCAACCTCAAATTGACGCTGATTTCTTTTAAAATCGGCGCTAATTTGGAAATCAGTTCCCAAAATCAGCTACGTGTGCCCAGCCCTTAAAATCTTACATCTTTCTGCAAAGATTATCGTTTTTTAACTCATCTTTGTTCTAAGATCTTAAGGGCTGGGCACACGTAGCTGATTTCGGGAACCGATTTCAGCGAGGGTATATTCCACGTCGAGTGATTATAATTAATGATGCTAAGAGGCTGGGCTTACTGACGTTTTTGGGTGATTAATCATCCTTAATTACGATTAATTTACGATAATCATTAAATACGATAAATTAAATGCCTAAAACTCTAAGACCCTAGTACATTTCTTGTCTAGAACGTAATTAATGATTATTAATCACCGAAAAACCGTCACTAAGCTCCGCCTCTTAGCATCATTAATTAGAATCACTCGACGTAGAATATACCCTTGCTGAAATTGGTTCCCGAAATCAGCTAAGTGTGCCTAGCCCTTTATAGCTCACTGATATTAGCAAAAAGTGTGAAGACCGCCACTTTTCTGCCATATAGAACAATGATGAGAGAACTTTGATGATCTACTCATCATTGTTCTCAGACCGCTGGCTGATCAGAGCAGAATGATGAAAGATGTTTGCACAAAAACGACCAAAAGATGAAAGATCTGTGTTCAAAGATTTCACTTTTAAGTGTTTTCTGACAAAAGATGTAAGATCTTAGCACATTGATGAGTAAAAAAAAAACGCCCCTATTATATTTCTTCAATTTGTTAGCTGAATGCTTTTCAGCAATTTTCTTTCGGCTTAACTAACAAAACGAATTCGAGGCCAAAGGGCACGTTGCTTTTTGAATTAATATCAAGTTGATGAAAATTCTTGAGTGATAGTCCATCCTAGGGCAGAGCTAAGGTAAATAAGCATAGAGTAATTGCAATGCAAAACGTTTATCAGTTCTACGAGCCATTTGAAGGTAAATGGATACCCAAATCCTTCCAAAAAATTACAAGATTTACAACTGATTATGTCCAAAGGGCTAGCAGGCAATTGGGCAACTGAATTTTTTCATACTATATGAGCTTTGCCTACTGGGAAAGCCAAGTAGAATTACAATGGCGATGAAGAGATATTTGTGTTAACTCATAACTAACAATGTATTCTGGCTTTAAAAGCAAAACAGAGGACTGAAGTTGCCTGAACTCACAGGCGAACCTGAATACTTTCATATTGGGTGACGGAAAAAATCTTCCCGATCTGAAGATCCTAATTTATTAATTTCTTTCCCGTCAGAAAATTAAAAAAAATAGAAAACGACAAAAAAGGGAATTAGAAAAAAAACATCACATCGTTTATCAAAACAATTAATAAAGATCTGTTATAAAACATCAAACGACTGTTGTATATATAAAAATTTAAACATAAGTTTATAAAAAGGAACAGAATGAAAGAAAACTGATTTTGAGGTTATGTTTAAAATTATGTTTTTATAGAGCTATTTCTAGGTCAGATATTATTTTATATTTGCGGAAATATTTTGAATTTCGGAACTATGGTTGAAAATGAAGTAGATTTTTGAAAATTTCAAATATAATGAACAGAGATTAATTTTATCTGATTGTGGAAAAAATCTTCCAAATTGGTAATGTGTATAGAAAATGTAGGGTTGATATTAATTTAAACAGTTTATTGGGGATTATTCGGTTAAAACGTGTTTTTTTTTTATTTTGGACAACTGAATCATATGACGCACCCTGCCTTTTTTTTTCAAGGTAGAAAATCAGCAGCAAACAGGTTAGCTCTGTGGGGATCACCTTATTGGAAAAACAAAACAAATGTTCAACTATCCTTTATAACGGACGTCCTAGCTATACTGACGGACTGGGACCGAATATCCCCAATTAAATAGAAGAATCTAAGATTTTTCAGAATCAAATTCCATCCCAGGTTTAGAATATTACCTCTCAAGTATACTCAAATCACACTATCTGCCTGTAAAAAGTGGAATTCCCCAGGGTTGGATTCTGGGTCCGCTATTGTTTCTTCTCTTCATCAATGACATCGTGGAAACTTGTGTGTCAGAAACAATGCGATTTGTGATCTTTGCCAAAGACACAAACATTTTTGTTTGCGCTAAAAATGTGGCAAGCGTAATATCACTAGCACAGAGGGTTATCCATAAAGTTAGCTCGTGGTGACGCGCAAACGAAATGGTTGTTAATGCGTCTTAAAATGGTACAGTAGTGTTTACGGCGGGTAATCACTCCCTGGCTGTTGTTCCTTGTATATTTAATTTGTATTTTGATAATATTCTTATTCCACAAACTCAGGTAATTAAAATTTTGGGTGTTTTTGGATTCTAACCTTTTTTATAAGCCTGAAGTCTCCTATCTCCAGGGTATTCTTTCTCGCCAGGGTGGTAACTTCCACAGAGTTCAATCTTTTCTTCCCACTGAGGTAATGGTCTCACTGTATTATGTGTTTCTCAATTCACGACTTTCTTATTGCTGTTCTGTTTGGAGAGTGGTATGTTCTTGTGTATTAACTCGTATAAGACACCTCCAGAATAAAACTGTTTTTGGACTTTCCCCAAGGCACTCCTCCGTTGATTTGCATAATGATGATAATATTAAAAAATTTGATTCCCTAGTAAAAAAGAAATTTCTCCTCCTAGCTTATAAATTTTTACATTGTTCCCTACCTACAAGCCTGTGTAGTTTTCCCCCAAAAAAGCTGCATCTTCAAATATTTCCCTTTCCCTTCGTAAGTTCCATTATCCATTGAACTTCCACTGTTTCGGATTTCTTTTTCCTAGCGTTCCCCAGTTTATCTAGCTACTAAGCTATAGAATTCTCTTCCCTCGGATATTAAGTATGAGAGGTCTTTTCCAATATTATTTAATTCTGCTTGTGGGTATCTTAGACTGTAGTGAGATTTCTATATTTTGGTCTTTTCCCTTTTTTTAAGTCTTTGTCCGTACGTTTTGCCACTTTTTCTTATGTATGGATATATAGCTTTATATTATTTTTCTTTCGCCTCTGAAAATGTTGCTGTATTGATTGGACCCCCTACAAGCTCGGCTTTTGGGGCTAACATATCTGATATATTTGTTTTTTTCTTTTACTCTTTCAGTTTTTGTTCTTTGTTACTGAATTTGTTTTTTATATTAGTAAAAAAAATGGAATGAAATGAATGATCAGTTCGGCCTCCATTAGGAATTAGCTACAACAATAAGGGAACTAGAACAATTTATTTATTCCGAGAACCAGTCTGGCATAGCGGAACGCAATATTTCACCTTTAATTCATCAAGAAAAGCAGCTCAAACAGTTTACAGTCAACTCAACAAACGCAGCTCAAACAGTAAGAGATAAAAAGGTTAACAATAATACATCTTTTTCCAGGAGTGTGTTAAACTACAAGCTGAATGGAAGAAGAATCCCAAAACTAAAATCTGCACTTCCAAATCTAAATTCTTCTAACTCGTCAAACCCTTTAAAAAATTGTTTGCTACTTTACTTTTTTTTATATAAATATTCGTTTTACTAGCCAGCCAGTTCACTCTTTTATCCTTTTGCTCTTTTCTCTTTATCCTTTTATTTTTCCTACATAGACAATTTATAGCCGACTAGTTGGATATATTTTCGAGGTTTCCTTGGCAGCGCAAAGCGCTACCTAAGTAAAGATCTACGCGGGCACAATTTATTATCTATTGATTTTTTTTTCAAACCAGGGCACTTTGTATAGAAGTTGTCGTAGAAACATCAAAAAGTGCCTAATTGGCTTTTAAATTGTAAGTTCTAGTACCCGTTTAAACAGTCGAAAGGGATTGGAAGGCAACCACCCCCTCCCAACGCCCCTCATTTCCCCAATTACGTCTAAACAAAATACATTTCATATTTTATCACTTTCTTACTTAAAAAAAATGAAAGATTATTAAAACTTTAAGGAAAAAATGTCCGTAGTTTAGTTAAACTGGCTATCAACGGTCCTTTTTTTCCAGTAAAGAGCAAATTATGTTCTGGTCTTGAGAAGGGATGGCGGTTGTCTGCCCTTCTCATGTTAACTTTTGATCGTTTTGAGTTTGACTCGGCCATTTATTGTAATAAATAAAAAAAACAAGTTTTTTAAACTGAAAGTAAGGAGCGACATTAAAACTTAAAACGAACAGAAATTATTCCGTATATGAAAGGGGCTGTCCCCTCCTCAACGCCTCGCTCTTTAGGCTAAAGTTTTTTATTGTTTTAAAATATAAAGTTGTGAGACAGAGTCAAACTTTAGCGTAAAGAGAGAGGCGTTGTGTAGGGGACAGACCCTTTCATATACGGAATAATTCCTGTTCGTTTTAAGCTTTAATGTCGCTCCTTACTTTCAGTTTAAAAAACTTGTTTTTTTTATTTAATTTCTGATCGTTTTTTAGTTAATGCAGCTTTTATTTGCATAAAAATTTTACTTTTCTTTTGCTAAATGGATGTCTTTACAAATTAACTTACGTAACTAACTTCTATATTCGTATATTTTTCTTCTGGCAAAAAATACAAAGTTGCAGATTTTTGCAGATATGAGCTTGAAACCTATGTAATAGGGTTTTCTGATACGCTGAATCTGACGGTGTGATTTTCATTAAAATTCTTTCACTTGTAGGGGATGTTTCCCCCTCTTTAAAAAATCGAGTAAATTTTCTCAGGCTCGTTGCCTTTGATGAGTAATGCTAAACTTAATAAAATTTATATATTTAGGATCAGCATTATAAACACATTCTTTTTATACATTTATTGACATCAAAATTCGGTTTTGTAAAGTTTCGATTACTATTGAGCCGTATCGCTTGTTTTTTTATTGTTTTTTTTTATTACGTATGTGTTATTACGTATATGAAGGGGTTCACCCTTTAGTCAATACCACGCTCTTTACTTTAAAAGTTAAAAAAAAATTTAATTCACAAACCCCTGAATCAAAAAGGCTGTTTAATTAGAATAGATATCTCTTTTGAAAGCACTAAAAAAAACTGTAGCGTAAAGAGCGAGGTATTGACTTGGGGGAGAACCCCCTCACATACGTTATAATTTCTGTTCGTTTTAAGTTCTAATATTGCTTCTTACTTTCAGTTGATAAAACTTGTTTTTTTTATTTAATTTCTGATCGTCTAATGATCGATTTAATTTCTAATGCTTGGAAATCCGGCGCCCCCTTCATAGCAATTTCACTTACCCCAAAAAAACATCCTCCACGGAAATATTCTCCAGAGTAATCCCCTCCTCTATCCCCCCCCCCCCCCAGAAAAAATCCGTCCTGAAAATGGTTGGATAATTCCCCAAAAACAAAAAAAAAAGCTGGCAAGTACGGCGCCCCCGTCATGGCAATTTCCCTTCCCCCATGAAAACTTCCATCATGAATAGATCCTCCAACATACCCACCGACCCACCCATCCCACCCACTACCAGAAAAAAAACCTCCTGAAAACTTCTGTATAATTCCCAATAACCAATACTATATGTTAACATTGGGTAAAGTTCATAACTTTTAGCCCTCCCTCTGGGAACTTCGGGAGATTAAGTCACCCTAAAAGACATATTTATCATATTTTCGACCATGCTGAACAAAATGGCTATCTCAAAATTTTGATCGAGTGACTTTGGGAAAAAAATAAGCGTGGGAGGGGGCCTAGTTGCCCTCCATTTTTTTTTGTCACTTAAAAAGGAAACTAGAAATTTTAATTTCCGTTCAAATGAGCCCTCCCACAATATTCTCGGACCACTGGGTCGATACTATTACCCCTGGGAAAAACAAACAAAAAAAAAATAAATAAACACGCAACCGTGATCGTTCTTCTGGCAAAAAATGCAAAATTCCACATTTTTGTAGATAGGAGCTTGAAACCTCTACAGTGGGGTTCTCTGATACGCTGAATATGATGGTGTCATTTTCATTAAGGTTCTATAATTTTTAGGGGGTCTTTCCCCCTTTTTTTGAAAATCAGCCTAATTTTCTCAGGCGCATAACTTTTGATGAGTAGCACTAAACTTAATCAAAGGTATATATTTCAAATCAGCATTGAAATCTGATTCTTTTGATATATTTATTGGTATCAAAAACCCGTTTTCCAGAGTTTCGGTTACCATTGAGCCGGGTTGCTCCTTACTTACAGTTCGTTACCACGAACTGTTTGATTTATCTTCCTTTTGAGTTTCATTTATTTATTGATGATGATTTGTGGTAGTTTTACACTTTGATGAGCTCTATCTCTGCTAGTTTTTGGCTTAATGAGCTCTACTTTTCTTTGAAAAACTTTTTAAAATAAATTTACATAAAGAGGTCTGATAATGGCCAAATAGTCTAGCTTTCAATTAGGGCGGAAAAGTGGGAAGCAAGATTTCCCTTGACCCTGTCTCTCTCAGGCCTCATGCATCAATCCCCCTCCTTTTTCCAAATAAAGTTCTGTCAACTCCTATGTATTTACCCCCCCCCCCGTTCAAGAACGAGAATTATTAGCTCTGAATGGCAGGCAAACCTAGCTAACTAATTTTTTTCCTGTTTATACATGATTAATTTCACAAGCCAACCGGCTTGCTATTTTATCATTTCGTGTATATTTATACTGTCCTTCAATTATCGACATATTGACTATAATAGCCAGTGAAAAAAATATGCAAATATTTTGGTCAAAACATTCGCTTTACCGTCCTCAGTGGAAAATAAAATGGATAAAAATATAAAAAAAAACAACTCAAAACTAAAATAGGATGACCCTTTCTGAGTAACGGTGAAAGGGTAACTGAATAAAAAACAAAAGTCTAAATGGTATTTCACAATTTCATCTTACGTAAAGCATTCTTAAAGGCTAGTTGCTTTCCAGGTAGATTATTATAAGAGATTCTATTCGATTGCACCACAAAATTTTGTGGAGGGGTGTAAAAACGATCAGAATTAATAATTTCATCATAACCGGGACCTTAGAAAAGTTTCTCCAGTGTCTCTATTGAGAGCTACCTTTCGGTGAATGTACTTTTTTTTTATCTAACTGCCTCCCTGAAAACTTGCTTGAGACCTTTAACGGGGCAACAATGGAAGTGTTGTCCAAAAAATGAAATGGTTTGGATTGTCGTACACATGTTGAACTTAGGCTGGATACAAAATCTAAGGCCTTCGGCGTAGCTCCATGGCCTTGTCGATTGATCTAGCAATGGGTATGAGCCTCTGTCACCATTTTTGGACACTTTTTATATGGAATTCGTTGAAATCTTTGCTTTAAAAAATTTTCCTCTGAAACCCCGGTTCTGGGGTCAGTTTGTGCAAGATGTTATTTCTGCGTGAGATCATGGAGGGGGGGGGGGTCACTTAACTCCGTCTTGACTCATTTAAACACTTTAGACTCTAACCTCCAGTTCACTTTAGATCTAGAAGACAACCACGAACTTCCTTTACTAGAAGTTTTAATTTTCAATAAGTCTCTTACCCTTGAGTTTTCTATTTATAGAAAACATTCATTCTTTCTATTTGTAGAAACATTCATTATTTGCCCCGTTAAAGGTCTCATGCAAGTTTCAAGGCAGGCAGTTGAGAAAAAGAGGAACATTTACGGAAAGATAGCCCTCAATAGAGGCACTGGAGAAACTTTTCTAAGGTCCCATTTATGATGACATTATTCATTCTGATCGTTTTTACATACATCCACAAAATTATGTTGTGCAATCAAATAGAACCTGTGATAATAATCTACCGGGAAAGCGATTAGCCGTAAGTGTGGTTTGCGTAAGATGAAATTGTGAAATGCTATTTAGGCTTGTATTTTTTATTCAGGTACTCTTTCACCGTTAATCAGAAAGGGTCATCCTAATATAGTTTTTTTGCGTTTTTTTTTATAGTTTTATCAGTTTTGTTCTGCATTGAGGACGGTCAAGCGGAGTTCTTGACCGAAATATTGGCATAATTTTTCAAATTTTTTCACTGGTTGTTTATTGTCCTCTTTTCTCCTTTTCTTCGCGATTTTACGTTTGATCATGATTAACCTGTTTGGTCTCAGAAATTATTTATTTATAACTTCTAAGCCTAATTCACACTGAGTATTTTAACTTTTAGTATTTTAACTTTTAGTTAACAATATTTGCACTTTACTGAAAAAATATATATTTTATAACTTTAATATATCAAATAATATTAACATTTTGATTACTAAATATCACTATATGTATATTAAACTGACAATGCACATTCATTTGTGTTTTTGTCAGTAAAGTGCAAATTTTGTCCTGGCCTAGGGAAGGCTTGGGGGTTTTGACCCCAACTTATGTTAATTTCTTCTCGTTTTGAGTTTGACTCGGTTTTTTATTGTAATTTCTGTTCGTTTTGGGTTTAATTTATTTATCGATTCTGATTTGTGGTAGTTTCACGCTTGGTAGATTATTTGATTTTGTTTTTGCTCATTTTTGCTTAATGGAGTTCTTTACTTTTCTTTGAAAAACTTAAATTGTGGAAAAAGTTTTTTAATTAATTTCTGCTCGTTTTACATTGACATAGTCTTTTCAGGAAAAAACAAAATAAAACTTTAAATCTTTTCGTTTTTTTAAGACTTTATAGTTTGGCCTGCTGTTTGTATGCTGGAGAAAAATTTTCAGAAATTTTTAACAACATACATGCTTTGAAAAATCTGGACACAAATAGTACTGTTTAATTTCGTTTCATACCTCCTTTAGTTGACCTGAAATGGAAAACTTGATAACATTCGCAAAAAAGTCTGTTTACTTTCTTTGATAGCTTGGATACACTTACGCTATTTTGACTTGGTTAAATTTTAAGAGAGGAAATAGCCCCGAAAGTTTGAACATAATACCCTCAGTCGTTCTTGGGATACTGCTGAGATGCCCTATTGGGGATTAGCATTAACACAGTGCATTTTGATTTAATCTTAAGGCAACATTTAATTTTAAACATATTTGGCAAATGGGAGGGTGGGCGTGGGAGGGGGATTAGTTGCCCTCCAATAACTTTCGACTATTAAAAAGGGCATCAGCCCTTTCTATTTTCAATCGAATGAGCCATTTCGAAGTTCCCACGACAGCTCCTTCGATACGAAGTGCCCTGGTCTAAACAACAACAACAACAAAAAATTATACATTATACCCACATCGATCTTTACTATAAAGCTGTCAAGCCGTCCAATCACTTTCGACTATTAAAAAGGGCACTAGGACTTTCGATTTCCAATCGAATGATCCCTTTTTGAAACGACAACGCCTTCTATAAACACCTTATATGTCCAAAGGGCATAAATTACAATCCTTACCCTAAGGGCTGTTAGGTTGGTTGTCATCCTTTGAGACCTAATTTCCGGAACTTTCAACTACGTTAAACAAAATGGCTATCTCAAAATTTTACTTGGATGTGTTTGGGGAAATGGTGGGCGTGAGAGGGGCGTTAGTCGCTCTCCAATAACTTTCAACTATTAAAAATGGCACTAGCCCTTTGAATTTCCAATCAAATGAGCACTTTTGAAGTTTCTACGACAACACTTTCAATAAAACCTTATATGCCCCCAGGGCAATACTGACCATCCTTTCTCTGAGGGCTGGGGGGGGCGGGGTGTCATTATTAAAAACCTAATTCCCATAACTTTCTACTACGTTGAACAAAATGGTTATCTGAAAATTTTGCTTGGATGTGTTTGGAGGAATGGTGGGTGTGAGAGGGGGATTAGTTACCCTCTAATCACTTTCGACTATTAAAAAGGGCACTAGCCCTGTCCATTTCCAATTAAGTGAGCCCCTTTTGAAATTTTACGACAACTCTATCTATAAAAACCTTATATTCCCCCAGGGCATAACTTACAACCTTTGCCCTGAAGGCTCTGGCCGGTTTGTCATCCTTAAATACACACTTTCCAGAACTTTCAACTACGTTGAACAAAATGGCTATCTCTAAACTTTGATTGACTGTGTTTGGGGAAATGGTTGGTGTGAGAGGGAGGTTATTTACTCTCCACTCACTTTCGACTATTAAAAAGGGCAATTTCAATTTCCAATCAAATGAGCCCTTTTTGAAATTTCTAAAACAACTTTCTATATAAACCTTATATGCCCCAAGGGTATAACTTAAAACCCTTGTACTGAGGGCTCTGACGGGGCTATCATCCTAAAAGACCTAATTTCCATAGATTTCAACTACGTTGAACAAAATGGATATCTCAAAATTCTGATTGGAAGTGTTTGGGAAAATGGTGGGCGTGAGAGGGACATTAGTCGCTCTCCAATCACTTTCAACTATCAAAAAAGGCACTAGCCCTTTCAATTTCCAATTGAATGAGCCCCTTTGAAGTTTCCACGACAACGCTTTAAATAAAAACCTTATATGCCCCCAGGGCATAACTTACAACCCTTGCCCTTAGGGCTGTGGGGGGAGGGATTGTCATCCTTAAAGACATAATTTAAAGAACTTTCAACTATGTTAAATAAAATGGCCATCTAAAAATTTTGCTTGGATGTGTTTGGGGAAAAGGTGGGCGTGAGAGGGGGGTTAGTTGCCCTCCAATAACTTTCGACTAGGCCCTATTAAAAAGGGCACTAGCCCTTTGAATTTCCAATCGAATGAGCCCTTTTTCAAGTTTCTACGACAAAGATTCTAATATAAACCTTTTATGCCACCCAGGGCATAACTTATAACCCTGTCCCTGAAGACTGTGGGGGGAATGTCCTTCTCAAAGGTATAATTTTCTGAACTTTGAACTGCGTGGAACAAAATGGCTATCTCAAAATTTTTATTGGCTGTGTTTAGGGAAATCGTGGGCGTGGAAGGGGTGTTAGTTGCCTTTCAATCACTTTCGACTATTAAAAAGGCACTAGCCCTTTCAATTTCCAATCGAATGAGCCCTTTTGAAGTTTCCACGACAACGCTTTAAATAAAAACCTTATGTGCCCCCAGGGCATAACTTACAATCCTTGCCCTTAGGGCTGTGGGGGGGAGGGATTGTCATCCTTAAAGACCTAATTTGAAGAACTTTCAACTACGTTAAATAAAATGGCCATCTAAAAATTTTGATTGGATGTGTTTGGGGAAAAGGTTGGCGTGAGAGGGGGGTTAGCTGCACTCCAATAACTTTCGACTATTGCATATTTTCTATCTGGAAATCAACTACGCTGAACAAAATTGCTATCTCAAAATTTTTATAGGATGTGTTTGGGGGAAAGATGGGCGTGGAGGGGGGCTAGTTGACCTCCAACCACTTTTGACTATTAAAAAGGGCACAAGCTACTCCAATTTCCAATTGAATGAGCCCTTTTCGAAGTTTCTACAACTTTTTCGATACGAAGTGCCCTGCTCTAAAGGAAAAAAAAAACTAATAAATAATACATTGTGCCAACATCGTTCTTATATGCCCTCAGGGCATAATTTAAAACCCTTGCCCCGAGGGCTGTGGGGGAGTGTCCTCCTCAAAAACATATTTTCTATCTGGAAATCAACTACGCTGAACTAAATGGCTATCTCAAAATTTTGATCGGGTGTGTTTGGGAGAATGATGGACGTAGCGGGAGCGGGGGGGGGGGGGAGCTAGTTGCCCTCCAAACACTTTTTACTATTAAAAGGGGCACTACCCACTCCAATTTCCAATTGAATTAGCTCTTTTCGAAGTTTCGAACTTCTTTCGAACTCCTTCGATACGAAGTGCCCGGGTATGGAGAAAAAAAACATTGTGCCCACATCGTTCTTTGCTTAGGCAGCTCTAACGCGCTGCCTATGATTATGATTTATGGTAGTTTTTTACTTGGAAGATTATTTGACTTTATCTCTGCCTGTTTTTGGCTTAATGAGCTCTACTTTTCTTTGAAAAACTTTTAAAAATTAATTTACATAAAGAGGCCTGATAATAGCCAAATAGTTTAGCTTTCGATTAGGGCGGAAAATTGGGTAGCAAGATTTCCCTTGACCCTGCCTCTCTCAGGTTTCATGCACCAATCCCCCTCCTTGTCCCAAAACAAAGTTCTGTCAACTCCTATGTCATCTCCCCCCCCATTCCTAGCTCACTAATTTTTGTCCTGTTTATACATAGATTAATTTCACAAGCCAACCGGCTTGATATTTTATCATTTCGTGTATATTTAAACTGTCCTTCAATTATCGACAGGCTGACTGTATTTGGGATGTTGATACATTAAACTTAGTGATTTATTACTTAGTGTAAATTAGGCTTAATAGTCATAAATAAATAATTTCTTAGACCACTCTGGCTAATCACGATAAAACATAAAATCACGAAGAAAGGAAGAATCGCCAGTGAAAACATATGCAAATATTTCAGTCAACACATCCGCTTGACCGTCCTCAGTGCAGAATTAAACTGATAAAAACATGAAAAAAAAGCATAAAACAAAACACAAAACTTAAATAGGTTGACTCTTCCTGAGTAGAGATGAAAGGGTAACTGAATAAAAACCCAAGTCTAAATGGCATTTCACATTTTCATCTTACGTAAAGCACTCTTAAAGGCTAATCGCTTTCCAGGTAGATTATTATCAGACATTCTATTTGATCGCAAAACATAATTTTATGGATGTATGTAAAAAACGATCAGAATTAATCATTGCATCATAAATGGGACCTTAGATAAGTTTTTCCAGTGCCTCTATTGAGAACTACCTTTCTATGAATGTGCTTTTTTATCTCAACTGCCTCCCTGAAAATCTGCTCGAGACCTTTAACGGGGCAACAATGGCAGTGTTGTCAAATAAAATGAAATGGTGTGGATTGTGTTACACATGTTGAACTTAGGCGGATTAAAAATCTCAGTCTTTGGCGTAGCCCCATGGCCTTGTAGATTGAGAACCTATGTTTCGATAACCTCTCCCCTAATGACTGCTGGGTTCCATCAACATAAACATAAACAACCACAAAAATAGGGAATTCTATAAACACCACTATCCAGAACGGGGCTGGTTTTATCTTCGCCGCTGTTGAAAAAGCTTTGTATCGTATTTGAATTTATAAAGGTGGCATTAAATTTATGTTTTTTTAAATTCTTTTCAGTTTGTCACTCAGTTTTAAAATGTAGGGTAGAACAGTGAAACGTTTTTTTTATTACCTACCAATGCAAAGATCAGTTTATTTTTCTCTGGCTTTAGTTCTGAAAATGAAATTCCTGTTATTTGAGCTGGATTTTAAGCCATATTAAAATTTGTTTTTTTTATTTAGGAAAGGTATTTCAATATATTTAAAACCTTATAAATTGGGATTGAGCAAAGTTGTGATGTTGAAAACAATTTTGTTGTACTTCATTTAAGCAGAAGATCTATTTTGTAAGGTCTGACACACATATTTTGTTTTTGACACATATATTTAATTTTATTTCTGATGTAAATGAGAGGTAAGTTTAAATTTTACCCCCACCCCCATACTGAAGCTTGAATTAGCCGATTAGTCAGGTCCAGTTCCAGAATTTGTACAAGGGTATATGGAGTACCATGCAGTCCTTTCACCCCTTTGATTTCGGAGTAGTATCTTCAATCCTTCTTTTTCTTCAGCAATGTTGTCAGAAATGGTCAGCAATAATTCTTTATCTTTGTAAAAGCAGCACCTGAAAATAAAAAAAAAACTCTACTAGGCATGTCTTTTGAAAGCCATAATTTTGTGAATGGGTTGTGGGATGGGCGAGTACCTGAGCTACCTATACCCAGCAATTTAAGGCCAATAGGCTGGCCGGCACCAGAACGACGCTTCCTATTCATTCTCGCTCTCTTCTAGTCCCAATGGGGGGCCCTGGGTCTATCGAAATATTTCAATGGTTTTCCAGGGAATTTGATACCATTTTCTTTTGTCTCCACTTTAAATGAAAAAAATAATTATCTTTTTTGCATCCCTGCTTTCAATAAATAAAAAAAAATGAGGTATTATCATTTGAAAAATGATAGCCCCCTATCCTATAGGCAAAAATTGACAATTTATTTATGAATCATATTTTTGGGGTAACTTCCGTTTCAATCTCTAATTCCCCAACCTTGTACATAGCTTAGTCTATATCTAAATTTTGTCTCAATAGAAGGTTTTTTTTGTGGGGGGGGGGGGGAGTAAAAACGTTTAAGAAAAAAGATCTTATGTTCTATCAGGCGTTCAACAATTGAGCGTTAAACATTAAGACAATTTCATCTAAAATCAGCAAAAGAAAGAAAAATTCTGCAAACTTACAATTCAGCTGTAGAAACAATCTGTCGGCTGTCAATTTCATAATCCACCAAAAGGCTGAAGCTGTATGGTAGTGAATGCGTTCTATAATTTTATTCAACTTGAAAATTAAATTCTTGACTACCAATGATGTAAGAAATAGTGATTGGGAAACTGCATTCGAAATGATTTAAACTCATTTCATAAAAATGATACTTTTTTTAAGTCAATATATGAAGAACTGTGTATATTGCAGTATTTGCAATTGCATATTGCATCTGTCTGGTTTTTATGCAAAGTAACAAAAGAGACGAAAATCAAGGAACAAGAGAGTAGTGAAGAATTATGGAATGCAAAGTATTATTTGGCAGGGAAAGTCACTGGTGATAAATCGCTATGGGTGGTACCGTGATTGCGCAATTTTCGGGGATTCGGGAAACCAAATTTTTTTTAGGGGTGACGCATAGATTTCGGGGAAATACCCGAAAATTCAGGGATAGCGCAAGCCCTGTTTGATTTCTAATCAGGAAAATCGAAATACTAAACCATACGAGAAGGAAAAGCTCTGAGTTTGTGGTTGACACAATAAAGAATTGCCACAAAATTGATTTAAACTCGACAAAACGCCGCAGCCTCTGCCGGCGGCGGTGCGCCTGTGGCATGCGGTGGCGTTTCGACTCTTCGGTGGCCGCCGACCGGGCCTCTCGTCGGTGGCGTTCGGCTGATCCGCCGGCGCGGCCCCGGGGTCTAATTTATTAGGCAACTCAAATATACCGTTTTCTTACCATTTCAAGTTTTTCAAATGCTGTCAACAAAAAATAGCACTGGATTGTGCTATTCAAAACTTTGCCATCAACAATTCATGGTATATTCCAATTCAGGGTATATATTTGCATATTAGGGGGTGGGGGTGTGTCAATTCCATGGTAAATTTGCAGTGGGCCACATAATTTAGCTAAGATGAAAGTGAAAACATCATTTGGTGCTTTTTGTATGCTCTTTCATGCATGCTCGTCATCTTCAACAGTAGAAAATATGAAAAGGACAGGGAAATACTAAGGAATTGCTGTGAGAAGGCATTTAAGGCATTCACAATGGGCTCTATTCTGGGACATCACACGTCTCCTCCTTGGGCTAGAAAACTAAGCCCAAACGTTTTAGGTAGATTTGTTAAGACTACTGGTTTGGTTCATTCCCTTTAAGATATTTTTTTATCTTTTTTTACCCCTATATTAGCTCATTTTAAAGTCATCACACTTAGTACATTTTTTCTTCTTTTTATCTATGTTTTATCAGCTTTGTTTTTTTTATTTGGCGTATGTGACAGGAATGATGTATATTTGCATTATTTATTTTAATTGTGTTGTAAATGTATTTTAATTTTTTTTATGAGAAAGCATAGCTGAATTACTCTGGTTCCCGTTTTTCAACGCAGGAATTTACTGCAGGTGTATAACCCCCAACCGATAGCACAATAAGTGATACCTGATATGGCTCAATGAATATTGACTGAAGTGACACCCAAGCAAGCTAGTGATTGCAGAAGGTACAGAATAATCGAATGATACGAACGCATATGACCGATTGGTCGAACGCGTCAAACTCAAAACAACAACAACAACATGCTCTTTCATAATTCATATAAAATACCTTTGGGGCGCCTTTAAGGGCTCAAGATGCAATTAGCCCCAGAAGCAATTATTGAATTATGGAAGAGCATAAGAAAAAGGCATCAAATGACATTTTCACTTTCATCTTAGCTAAATTATAGTGCCACCTAGAAAATTACCCAATTCTGGGTATATGAAAATACTCTTGAACAATGAAATTGTTGCAGTATATCAGAGTATTTCATTTAGTAAAAAAAAGGTAAATTTCTAGTGGGCCCTATAATTTAGCTATGATGAAAGTGAAAACGTCATTTGATGCCTTTTTTATGTTCTTACATAATTCAAAAATCGCTTCTGGGGCTAGTTACATCTTGAGCCCTTAAAGGGGCCCCAAAGGTATTTCATTTTTGTAACCACACAAAGAAGTTGTCAACACTGGTTAAGTTATTGAAAAGTGGTTAAAAACAGTCACTATTTTATAAATAAGTTTTTCAATAGTAATATATTTCAAAAATATTTAATTATAACAATTTGAACCTCATTTATTAGGCACCTCAAATATAAACCGTTTTCCTACCTTTCAAGTTGTTTTAATCCTGTCAACAAAAATAGCGTTGAATTTTCCGATCCAAAACTTTGCCGTTGAAAATTAAGGGTATATTTCAATTCAGGATATGTATTTGCACATTATTGGGGCAGGGGGGGGGGGTTGGTAAAGTTTATGGTAAATTGGCAGTGGGCCATATAATTTAGCTAGGATGAAAGTGAAAACATCATTTGATGCTTTTTTATTGTCTTTAATTATCCATATAAAATATCTTTGGGGCTTCTTTAAGGGCTCAAGATGCAATTAGCCCTAAAAGCGATTATTGAATTATGAAAGAGCATAAAAAAGGCGTCAAATGAATATTCCACTCTCATCTTAGCTAAATTATATGGCCCACTAGAAATTTACCAATAGAAGAAGGTTACTCCTATGGCTATGTGTTGTGGTTTGACTCATAATTCTATTGATGCTTCAATAAATGTTTCAGAAATTTAAATTTATTCGGTTACCTCGGAAAAATGTCTTCTTCCGCAGCCTTTGAACTCAAAACTCACAAGAAGTTATCCACCAAAGCAATGAAAATGTTTACCCCAATTCTGCAAATAAACACATTGCTGTCAGAGAACGTAACACCAAAACATAGAAAATGAAAATATTAGAATTGAACAAAGAATGAAAGGAGCTGTATTGCCATAGTAAATTATTGCCAAACTGTTAAATTCACAGTATGAGCCCCCTTTCCCTGAATTTTGAGAAGGTACGTCAAACAGTTTGTGATAACGAACTAAAAGTAACAAGTGACCCATCTCAATAGTAACCAAAACTATAAAAAACACTCGGAGTTTCGATACTAATAGATGTATCAAAAGTATCTGCTTATTAGGCTATGCTAATTCTAAATATATAAGTTTTATAAAGTTTAGTTTTGCCCATTAAAGGCTAAGAGTCTGAGAAATTAAGATTCAGAGCATCAGAGAACTCCACTGTCGAGGTTTCAAGCTCCTGTCTGCAAAAAAAAAAATGGAATTTGGATTTTTTTTCTTCAAGAAGAAAGATTATTGACACTTGTTCAGTGGTTGTTCTTTTTTTAATGAATGATCATATCGATCAAGTGGCTTCAGAATATCGGGAGAAGGCTCATTGCAACTGAAATTACAAGTTCTAATGCCCTTTTTAAGTGACCTAAAAAATTGGAAGGCAAATAGGCCCCTCCCATGCCCCTTTTTCTCAAAATATCCCGCTCAAAATGTTCAGATAGCCATTTTGTTCAGCAAAGTTGAAAGGCCAAATAACTATGCCCTTGGAGATAACATGACCCCCGTGGCCCCTGGAGGGAAATCCTTAAGTTACAAAATTTGCCAGTTGGTTACACATAGTATTTGTTATAGAAAAGTAGTCATACACTTCACAGATGGGGATGGGGGACGAATTTTCTGCTAGGGGGATTTTCCATGGGGAGAGAAGATTCCAGGGGAAGAATTTTTTAGATGAAATTCTACACTGGGAGAATTTGCCAGAATTCCTGTACGAATTTCCTCTTATGTGTTACTTTCTCTTTGCTGACTCATTTCTACGTGCGGAGATGTTAAGGGAAATTGTCCGGTGCAAATTTCACAAATATTGAATTGTCTAGAGGAAATATCCGTGGGATGAAAGAATTTTTCCATAGAGATGAAGCCAGGTATTTGGCATTATTTGAAAATGATCAGAAATAAAAATTTTAAAACTAAGTATTTTCAAATGAAAGTAAGGAGCAACATTAAAACTTAAAAATAACATAAATCATCATGTATATGAGGGGACTTCCCTCCTCGTTACACCTCGCTCTTTACGCTAAAGCTTGAATAATGTCCAAATTCTTTAAGAACGACTCCTTAAAAAAAAGGTTTGTTTAATTAGACCAATAAGAAGCTTTAATAATATCTTGTCAATTAGCTCTTAAGGCTTAAAATGTCCGAAAGCCCATCTTTGAAACCGACACTTTCACATGAGTATAAACAAAATAGCTCATGAAGGGCAATAATAGCGGAAAATTTGTGTCAAAAAATCGAATCGATTAGATAAGGACTATACAAGGTTTTCAACTCGTTTCACCGAAGTAGAGATGGCCGCTTAAGCTATTGCGGGAACAGTCAGAAGTTCCACAGTCAACTGTGTAACAAACCATGGTAGGACAACTTGAGAGTCCTTACAGAATCACAGCTTCTCAATCATATCACTAATGTGACTCCGCGATGTCTTTCCTCTGCTTCTCTGCTTTCGGTATTCACCCAGCACAGTGAAGTCCTATGTATATTTTTTTTGCATGCAAAGAACTCACTATTTTACATATTTTACTGTAGTTGTATCAACAACACCTTTATCAGTGCAGTATTGTAAAAATTTAACACGGGAGAATAAATCAGCGACTCGTTCCAGATAAAATAAAGGCTTTGCAATCAACTCAGCAAAGTACAGTTCAATAGGACTACCTTGTGGAGGGCACACCGTGCCAAGAACACTTGAACACAACTTTAGCTTGACGATCCATCACTGTATGGAATAGACTCAAAGTGTAACACCGGAAAATACTTTTCTTGAGGCGTTTAAGGTAAGGTATGATCAATACCTTAGAAGTATGTAGCGCGGTAATTACCAGGATTACTCGCATATCATAGGTTGTAATGGAGTCTAGAAGCCTGTGTAAAAAAATGGAATAAAACGTGAGATGCCCAACACAAAAATAGAAAACCTGGAACCTCAATGTTCTGCTTTGATCGTGAAAAGTCCATCCTTTTCTACTGTTCAAAGAAAGGCAAAGTAAACCTTTTGCTGTGAACTTGTCATGACATAGTGGATGCAGCTTTCTTTGACCACTGTATTATTTTCGCACACATTTCAAACCGACTGGGAGAAAACCTCCTCCTGGTCAATATTTTATGGTAGTTGAATTTTAAATTTGGTTGTGCATTCTTGTTGAATTTTAAATTTGGTTTTGCATCCTTGTTGAAGGCCTTTCATTGAAATTTGGTGTGCAAAAAAGAATTTGCACAAGCGTGTGCGCTCTTAATTTTTTATTTTACAGCCTCAACTACTTAAAAAGAAAAGACCATTGCCGCTAAAAACTGATAAAAAAGGGGAATTTTTAGCTTTGTACACTGAAATGGTGAAAATATGTCTCGAGATATCGAGAGTACTCGTGTCCCTTTTGGGTACCTTCTGCATGTCATGGCGAAAGCTGTTACAGGCGCGTTTACAATCTATTAATTTCTTTTGCCGAAATCAAGTAACGACCGAATTTCTGAAGTGGCAACTTAGAATGCATTACTTTCATCATCACACTAGACGCCATTTAAGGAAATTTATAAAAAGTAAAGTTCATTTAAGTAGCAAAATGAATCAGGTGTATATGACCTTAAGAAGATACAGATAAAATGGAAAAAGTGCTTAAATTTAGATTGAAGTTCAATTTAGGGGCCTTCTGCTGCCGTGGAAATTTTTCTCTTGGGTGACTGATCCTTACTGTAATGAATTTAAGGAAAATTTTTTGCAGTTCATATTATTGACCAACGAATAAAGTAAACATACCGCTCGATGCCGTTTTGGTAAAATTCTACTTTAGCTACTTTTGGCTATCTTGGAATGGGGTTAGGTTAGGGAAATGAAACTTTCAGGAATGGGTCTATAGGCTAGTGTGGGGAGTATAACCAATGGATAATATAAAAAAATTTATATTCTATAGAATGTAAAAATAATATCCAACCATACTTAGTTATTGCCAAAATTATCCATCTAGTTAACTATCTGAAAAATTCTTTTAACCAAATAAGAAATTATCCAACTAGGAATATAATTAAAATTTAAAAGGAAAAATAGTTTTAGCTTGCTAGCCAAATACAACAAAGCATTAGAGCCAACTTAGTATCTCTAACTAGGTGGATAATAGGCTATTTTAATTTAATGCTTCTGATATATATCTAACTAGACAGATAAGTAAATTCTTCATGTAAACTAGTCATAATATCCAACTAGCCAGACAATTTTTTCTCTTAGACATAGCATGAATGTCTAACTTGGTGGATAACACTTTTTCCTAGCCCTTTTGATATTAATCCAACTAGGCAGATAAGCAGGTAAATATTTACCAAATCATATTATTGAGTTACAACTATAGTGAATATACCACTTGATGCCTTTTTTTATGCTCTTTACAAATATAATAATCATTTTGTTGGAAATGAATTTTAGCCCCCACCCATATATATATATACCAATTCAGGGTATATATTTGCACATTAGGGGGGTGGGGGTAATTTTATTTCTGATGTAAATAAGAGGTGCGTTTAAACTTTTCCCCCCCCCCCCTAATGTGCAAATATATACCCTGAATTGGTATACATAGGGATGGGGGCTAAAATTCATTTCCAACAAAAATGATTATTATATTTGTAGAGCATAAAAAATGCATCAAGTGGTATAGGGTAAGACACCCAGTAGTCGGACGCTTTAATCACTTTGAAAACTTTTTGACATTTAAACTACTCTAATTACTGTATTATACCACCTAGAAACTTAATTTTTTTACAGTTAAAATTCTGTTTCTTTTGTGAACAAGTAGGTTACTAATTCAAATAGTTAAGCCTAGTACAGCGCTGCCTATTTTTGAAATACTAACAAGTGACAATTCCGCCTAAAGTCGGACATACAAACGGCTCATTGTAAATAGTTATGACGCAATATTGCCTATTCCGGACCAGCAGTCTCCCTATTCACGGCCACCAGCAAAAAAACTGGTTTTCCCAGTCTTGTTTTCTATACGCTGTAATCTCGGCCAAGCTAATTTCGAAATAGCTGCAGTTTGTAAATCACTATTTCGCAAATGAAAAATTAATTTTTAAAGGTTTATTACAAATTTGTATAACAAATTTGATTTTTAGAGAAGATAATAATTAAGATTGGAATTATTGAGAAAAGTGATTATCTTTGTTATTCAATGTGAGCATGTGCCGATCAGGGATTTTTTTTGGGGTGGGGGGGGGGGTGGGGGGGACGAAATAGGTCGATATAATAAAAAAAAAATTAAGGGGCGCAAAATAGGTTGGTCTGATAAATTTGCATTAGGAGTAAGTTTAATTCACGCAAACTTGAGTTAATTAAGTAAATTACGCTCTTTAATGCTCTTTTTTATGCTCTTTAAGAATATAGCAATTATTTTTGTTGGTAATTAATTTTAGCCCCCACCCCAATATATACCAATTCAGGGTATATATTTGCACATTAGGGGGTGGGGGTAATTTTATTTCTGTGTAAATGAGAGGTAAGTTTCAACTTCCCCCCACCCCCCTAATGTGCAAATATATACCCAGAATTGGTATATATAGGGTGGGGGCAAAATTTCATTTCCAACAAAAATGTGTAAATATACAACAAATCATATTATTGAGTTGGGAATAAATTGAATACACCATTTAAAGCCTTTTTTTATGCTGATTAAAAATATAATAATAATTTATATCGGAAATGAATTTCAGCCCCCCCCCCCTATATCTGCAATTTAAGGTTTTAAATTAAAAAATACGGGGGGGGGGCCCAAATTTTGGTTATTCTTTATAACGGAGGTAAGTTTAAGAAAAATTTTAATATAAATATTAATATTTAAGTTATTTATGAAATTGTTTTTATTTTTTATTCAATGGAGACAGGTGCGGATCAAGGATTTTTTTTTGGGGGGGGGGAGGGGAGAATAGGTGGATCCAATAAAAAATTTAGGGGGGCGCAAAATAGGTTGATCCGATAAACTTGCGTCAGGAGTAAGTTTACTTAACGCAAACTTGAGTAAATTAAGTAAATTACACTACTTTAGGCTACACTAGGGGGGCGTGCGCCCCTTCGCCCCATCCCCGCTGGATCTGCCACTGAATGAGGGGAACTGGTATTCCCCTGTACAATGTTTTCAACTATGCAAGATTCCAATGGTGCACTTTTCATATTGATCTGACACTATTTTTGATGTGTTTTAGGCTTTTTTAGAAATCACCATAAACTTTTTTTTGGAATAAACTTTTACTTTTAAAACGAACCAAAATAATAGTTATCATTCCTGAATCAATGTCCCATGGCAACTTTTTCTTAATAGTAATTTTTTTTTCAAAATGTTTTTAACTTTTGTTTACTATGGGCTGTTGTTTGTTCTTTACTAGGTTACACCTAGCTCTGCAACCATGGCAGTAGTGGATCCAGAGGGGGGGAGGGGGTTCATCCCCTAGTCAGTACCTCACTCGTTAAGCCAAAGATTTTTTAGTACTTTCATAAGAGCTATTTGTTCTAAATAACGGCCTTCGTGATTATGGGGTCATTTTTAAAGAACTGGAACAAAATTCGAACTCTAGCTTAAAGAGTGAGGTATTGACTAGTAGGCGAGCCCCCTAATATATATATTAAAAATATATGAATGTAGAAGTTTGTTAAGTAAGTTAATTCATAAGTTATGTATCTTTATTACTAATAAAAACGTTTGTAAATAAAATTAAATAAGTTTCGAGAAAGCCATTTAACCAAATAAAAGTAAAATTAATATGCAAATTTTTTTTTAATTATTCATTTACGGTGACCCAAGATCAAAACCTGCATCAATTCAAAAACATTCAAAAATTAAATAAAAAAACAAGTTTTTTAACTGAAAGTAAGGAACAACGTTAAAACTTAAACAGAAATTAGTCCGTATATGAAAAGGGCTGTCCCCTCCTCAATGCCTCGTTCTTTTCACTAAAGTTTGACTTTCTCAAAAATTTTAATTTTGTTAAACAATAAAAAATTTTTTAATCCCCCGCCTCGTCAGCAGCTACACCCAAACTCTGCTTGTTTTTGCTTTTTTTTTTTTTTCTTTTTCATTCTTAAATACGAATAGTTGACTTTCTACCGTGAAAAGTCGCCTTTTGTTATTTCTTCGCTTTCAATCTTGTATATACGTCACTGAAATATAGCCCCTTATATAAAAGAATACTCCATAATCCTTCGTCCTGATGTCTTAATTTAGCTTAAATTCATTTTTATTATCGGAATTCAATCAAAATTAAGTGCACATGCCCCATCAATATTGGTCAAACATATCACTTCAATACCTGACAAGTCTCACATCAATTTTTCTAAACGGCAAAAATAAAGAAAAAAAGGAATCGATATGCGACTTCTCAAACAAAAACAGCTGTCAAAAGCAATTAAGAAATCCTTTCTGGTTTCAAATGATTTGCATAACCCACTTTCCGAATTTTGTACCGCAACAAATGGCCATCTTTGAAAGTATTAGCCTATTAAAGATTTTGAGGATTCTATGGAGGGGCATAGTCTTGTCAACTTGTAGAAACATTGGTACTGGTGCATTATGTGGGCACTGCTAAAGAAATCAAGTTTGGTTCATGCTAATGAAATGAAATAAAATAGGATGAATATGCAATAATTTGTAAACAAATTTGGGCTATATATTTCAGCTCAACGGAATTGTTGTTGTCATTTTAATGACAAAAAATATCATTTTAATAGCGGGGACCTTGATTTTAATAACCGAGTAATGGAAAATTTTCGGCGGGAGCAACTTTGTACTAGGGGGCCAGTTATTTGTGGGGAAACTTCCATAAAAGATGGAATTTCTGTTTTTTTCTGGGGGGAGATGGGTTAAACAAAAAAAAACTAAAACTCTTTTTTGAAAACAATTTTGAAGTTTTTGCCGCAATATCAGCAATAAGTGTTTCCAGCTATGGGTTACAATCCCGGGCTGTGGCTCTGGATATAAAACCTATTTTTTAAAGGGCTTGATTTACTACGCAGATACAAGCCCTACTTGAGCCTGAAAACGAAGCTAAAACCAATTTTGGCTCCGAAATTTTCGCACCAAAAATCTATTTTGTTTTTTCCCGAAAAATCCACGAATCTTGAAGACTAGTCTCCGAAAACTCCCCGAATTTTTAAGACTTGTCCCCGACTTTGAATTTTCGAGAGTGGAAGCCCTGTATAGTATACCTGCATGATGCGTAAACACCAAAATTTGTTTACCTACATTTTTGCTACATTTTTACAAGTCAGACAAACATTTCGTTTTTGGGGGGGGGGGGGCGGGTTCCACTCCCCCCCCCTCCCCTGGGTACAGCCTTGTCCAAGGAAAAAAAATTTCTATTGTAAAAGGAAACCAGTAACGAAAAACCAGTCAAATAGGCTATTTGCAAGAGACCGCTAAAGATAAAACATTGCAAAGCTGTGGTTTCTCATGGAGTTACAATATTTAAACGATTGTTTTTTGGTGTTTAAGTGGGGGAGGTACCTAGGTTAGGTTATGTATTGAACCTAAGTTTTTATTGTTTTAAAAATTAAGTTGTGTAACAGATTAAAACTTTAGCGTAAAGAGCAAGGCATTGAGGAGGAGACAGCCCCTTTCATATACAGAATAATTTCTGTTCGTTTTAAGTTTTAATGTTGGTCCTTACTTTCAGTTAAATTTTTTTATTTAATTTCTGAACGTTTTTGAATTAATGCAACTTAGATTTTGGCTCACCGTACATGAATAATTAAAAAGAAATTTGCACATTAATTTTACTTTTTTGGCTAAATGGTTTTCTCGAAATTTTGTTCTGATATAACTTACGAATTAACTTACGTAACGAACTTCTATATTCGTATGTTTTATTACGTATATTAGGGAGTTTGCCCCCTAGTCGATACCTTGCTCTTTAAGCTACAATTCGTGTTTTGTTCAAATCACAAACCCATTAGTCACAAAAGCCGGTTAATTAGAATAGATAGCTCTTTTGAAACTACTAAAAAAAGACTCTAGTGAAAAGGGCGAGGTATTGACTAGGGGGCGACCCCCCTCATATACGTAATAATTTCTGTTTGTTTTAAGTTTTAATGTTGCTCCTTACTTTAAGTTGAAAAAACTATTTTTTTATTTAATTTCTGATCGTTTTTTAAATAATCCGGCGCTCCCTTAATAGAAATGTCCCTTCCCCCAAGGAACCATCCTCCATGGAAGAATCCTCCCCCGTAACCCTTTCCTCCCCCCCATCAGAAAAGAATCCCTCCTGAAAGCACAAAAATTCAGCTTAAAACTTCCATAATGCATACTCTACTGTGACATCTTCGCCGGAAATAAATTTTTAAAACCTCTCTCTTAAATAAAGCTTTGATATGCGCCTAATTTGACAAAATTCTATTCTGTCTTCAAACTTCAAATAGAGTATCATCACCCTTTCTTTATCAGACGTTTAAAATTATCAAAACATCAATGATACCACTATCTAAAACGAACACCTGGGATAGCTACGCGAAAACTTCGAAACTGCATAGTTACACAAGTAAATTATTGAGAAAAGTGATTTTCCTTGTTATTCAATCAGGACAGGTGCGGATCAAGGATTTTGTTTTTTTTTTGGGGGGGGGGAAATAGGTGGATCCAATAAAAAATTAAGGGCGTGCAAAATAGCTTTACCCGACAAACGTGCTTCAGGATTAATTTTAATTAAAGCAAACTTGAGTAAATTCAGTAAATTACACTGCTTTCGGCTAAACTAGGGGGGCGTGCACCCCTTTACCTCCTCCCCACTGGATCTGTCGCTGAATGAGGGGACCTGGTTTTCCCCTGTACAAAGTTTTTAACTATGCAAGATTCCAATGGTACACATTTCATATTGATCTGACACTCTTTTTGATGTGTTTTAGACTTTTTTTAGAAATCACCATAAACTTCTTTTTGGAATAAACTTTTACTTTTAAAACGAACCAAAATAATATTTACCATTCCTGAATCAATGTCCCATGGCAACTTTTTCTTAATAGTAATATTTTTCAAAATTTTATCCTTTGAAACAAGGCGGGATTTCTTAATTGCTTTTGACAGCTGTTTTTGTTTGAGAAGTCGCATATTGATTCCTTTTTTTCTTTATTTTTGCTGTGTATCAAAAATGGAAGGTTGTATCAAAAAGAAATCAAGTTTGGTTCATGCTAATGAAATAAAATAAAATAGGATGAATATGCAATAATTTGTAAACAAATTTGGGCTATTTATTTCGGCTCAACGGAATTGTTGTTGTCATTTTAATGACAAAAAATATCATTGTAATAGCGGGGAACTTGATTTTAAAAACCGAGTAAGGGAAAATTTTCGGCGGGAGCATATATGTACTAGGGGGCAGGTTATTTGTGGGGAAACTGCCAGAAGGGATGGAATTTCTGGGGGGAGTTGGGTTAAACAAAAAAAACATAATTGGGTACTTACGCATTATGCGGGCACCGCATAATTTACAAGTCTGACCATTATTTTTTTTGGGGGGGGGGGGTCAAACCCCGAACCCCCCCCCCCTGGGTACTACCTTGGCCAAGGGAACAAATTTGCTATTGTACAAGGAAACCAGTCACGAAACCTGTCAAATAGGCTATTTGCAAGATATCGCTATAGATAAATGACTGCAAAGCCGTGGTTTCTCAATGAGTGTCCACATATACACGATTGATTTTTGTGGTTTAAAGGGGGGACAGGTACCTAGGTTAGGTTTGGTTACGTATTTAATATATGGTATGATTCCCCCCCCCCCTAATGGTAAAAACAAAAGCCCAAATATGTTCTAAATTATAATAAAGTAAAACTATTTTATTTTAAATTTTTCAGTGCTAATTTTGGCGGGGGGCTTTCCCCCTAGATTTGTCAGGGGGGGGCTTTCCCCCTGCTGCTCGGGTTGAGAGTCGCCATGTCTTCTGATCCCATCAAAATCACCTAGTCTAGGCTAATTACAAAAGATTTGTTTGGTATAAATGCAAAAGACTAGGCTATAGCCTAATAGGCTAAACACAATATTTTATAGGTGTCCAAAATTTCAAAATCAAGATCAATATAGTTGTTTAATCTGTGACTATCAATTTTGAACTGAGTGAGTTCAAAATTGCTATGCCACACTTATCCAGAAAAAACCGTTGACTTAATTATAAATTCATATTACGGGAAGGAGTTCTGGGCAAGTGAAACAATTCAATCATTTCAGTGTTTGAAGTTTTCGAATGAAAAATGACAGTTGACCAAATTTTAAAACCATTGGTGAAACAAGCCATTTTAGTCAGTTAGCAACAGTAAACATTTCTTATGGCCTAATTTCATCATGAATAAAATAGTAATAAATTAAGGGGAAAAGTTGAGGTTCGCCTATACTAGGCGACTAGGGGGGGGGAATTACTGATTACTGATACATCTGTATCAGTAATCTGTATGTTATTGTAAGTTACCAATTGTTAAAATTTAAGGTTTTTTCAAACAGTTCATGGCAACGAACTGTAAGGAAGGAGCGACCCTGCTCAATAGTAACCGACATTCCAAAAACCAGAATTTTGATACCCATAGATACATCAATAGAATCAGATTTTTATGCTGAATTCAAATATATAACTTTCATCAAGTTTAGTCCCACCCATCAAAAATTACGTGCCTGAGAAAATTTGCCTTATATTCGAAAAAGGGAGAAACACCCCCAAAAAGTCATAGAACTGTAATGAAAATCACACCATCGGATTCAGCGTATCAGAAATACCGGGTGCGGAAGTTTCAAGCTCCTATTTGTCACATTGTGTATTTTATTATTTTTGGTCAAACAGTTCGTGGTAACGAACTGTAAGTAAGGAGTAACCCGGCTAAATGTTCACCAAAACTGTAGAAGATGTGTTTTTGATACCCATAGATACATAAAATGAATTAAATGTCAATGCTGATTTCAAATATATAACTTTCATTAAGTTTAGTGCTACCCATCAAAAGTTACGCGCCTGAGAAAATTTGGCTGATTTTCAAAAAAAGGGGTAGAGAGCCCCTAAATGTTATAGGTCCTTAATGAGAATCACACCATCATATTCAGCGTCTCAGAGACCCCTACTGTAGAGTTTTTAAGCTCCTATCCACAAAAATGTGGAATTTTACATTTTTTGCCAGAAAAAAGATCACGGATGCGTGTGTATTTATTTTTTTTTTCCTCAGGGGTGATCGTATCGACCCAGTGGCCCGATAATATAGTGGGAGGGCTCATTGGAACTGAAATTAAAAGTTCTAGTGCCCTTTTTAAGTGACCAAAAAAATGGAAGGCAACTAGGCCCCCTCCAACGCTTATTTTTTTCCTAAAGTCACCCGATCAAAATTTTGAGATAGCCATTTTGTTCAGCATGGTCGAAAATATGATAAATATGTCTTTTAGGGTGACTTAATTCTCCGAAGTTCCCAGAGGGAGGGCTAAAAGTTATGAACTTTACCCAATGTTAACATATAGTATTGGTTATTGGGAAGTATACAGAAGTTTTCAGGAGGTTTTTTTTCTGGTTGTGGGAGGGATGGGTGGGTCGGTAGTTATGTTGGAGGATCTGTTCATGATGGAAGTTTTCATGGGGGAAGGGAAATTGCCTTGCAGGGGGCGCCGGACTTGCCAGAATTATTTATTGGTTATTGGGAAGTGTACAACCATTTTCAGGAAGGATTTTTTCTGGAGGGGGGGGGGGGGCTAGAGGAGGGGGTTACCCCCGCCCGAAATGTTTGCCTGACTCATAAAAACGTAGCGAAAATGGATATAAAAAAATTTTGTATGTGTTTTTTTATTTTTATTTTGTATAAAACCGGCCCCCAATTTTTTCCCAGTAAAAACACCTCCGAAAAATGGGGTGGGGGTAAAGCATGGCCGTATCTAGGGGGGGGGGGGGTTACCCGGTTTGAACCCCCCCCCCCCCGAAATTTTTGACCGACTCGAAAATAAGTCGGAAATTAGTAAAACCTAGGTAAAAATCAGTAAAATTAGTCGAAAACTGAGTCGAAAATTAGTAACCCCCCCCCCAAAAAAAAGTCAAAAATTAGTAAAACCCCCCCCTGAACAAAATCCTGGATACGGCCCTAGGGTAAGCATAGCATATATTATTACATAACCTAACCTCATATAACATAGGTATCTGCTCCCCTAAACTCCAAAAAACACCCATGCCAGCGACAATAGGTTATCTGTTTCAGTGTGGGAAATGAACTTTAAAAACTTTTGACATAAAATAAACTTTTCCGATAATTGCTGCAATTACATTAACTATTAAATCATTAGCTGTCAAAAATATAATTTAATATAGCATAAATGAGCAGCCAGAATAATGCTTCGAGGGGACCTAAGTCGTTTAGGTATATTTAAAAACAGTTTAATTATAGTATAGGCCTATGCAATGAAAAACAAGCCATAGCCGACATTATATTACACTATTGCGGTGGCTTAAATTAAACCGTCAAAACATGTTTTTGATGACTGAGACTAAGTTTTTCAAAGACACGTAAAGAACTCAATTAAACAAAAAATAAGCCAGAATAATATCAAATAGGCAGAGCCTAAACTCCCACTCACACATAAAATCAAATTGGGCAACTCTTAGGCCCGATTTGCCCACAATTTTCTTTATTTTTTTATAGGCGGAAAAACGGACCGAAGAATACAAAACCATTTCAGCCAAGTGATTTTCAGCCGATGAATAATCTTCAGCTGAAAATCATCTTCGTTGTTTTGTCTTTTTTTTCTTTTTTTTTTGTCGAAAAAATTACGATAAAGAATGAGCAATATGATGTTTTCTATCTTTGCAGAATCTGGAATGATTGTATTTAGTTATATAGATAATTTAAGAGACCACACTGCCTTTCCATGACGATAAAATAAAAGTTCAAAATAGGGATAAAATCCTTTTTAATAGACAGTGTATAATAAATTTCACAAAAAAATACCAGATATTTCGGTCACATATAGGCTACAGTGACCGTCATCAGTATTAACACTACTCATCAGGGGACCTAAGTCGTGTAGGGAAGGGAATTCAGCTAGGCCTAATGCAAAAAAAAAACTCAAATAATACGGGGCTGGACTTTTATAGTCGGTACTGGCGGTGCTGACCTTTCAGCCAATAAGTGCAAGGGAGGAGTTGGGTGCCAGCCATTTATGAAATATACACTTGTAATTTAAGACTCTATAATGAAGTAGGCCTATTACCCCTAAACTTGTAGTTAACAGCCTTAGAAAATATTAAACCAATATAATAAACCAAATATTAAACCTCCCATACCACACCCTTTCAACGTGCCTATTCCGCCTCAGATGTGTCCATACAAAAACGAAATCTACCCCTTTCCAATGGAAAATAATCCTCTCCCTCAATTTTGGTACTTGTGGAGTGAATGAACACATACGCCGCCTTATTTTCAGTTGCAGAAAACATGATAAATAGAGAGAAGTATTAAGAAATTGTTGTGATAATTAATTTTAATTATTCACAATTTGCGCTATCCTGGGTCATCACACTTCACCGCCTAGGGCTTGAGAACTAAGCACTTTCACAACACTGATGTGCTTCACTCTTTCTAAAATTTTCTTTCTAAAATCAAGTTTAGTGCTACCCATCAAAAGTTAAGCGCCTGAGAAAATTTGGCTGATTTTCAAAAAAAGGGGTAGAGACCCACTCAAAGTAATGGACCCTTAATGAACATCACACAATCATAGTCAGCGTATCAGAGAACCCTACTGTAGACTTTTCAAGCTCCCTATCCACAAAAATGTGGACTTTTACATTTTTTGCCAGACAAAAGATCACGGATGCATGTGTATTTGTTTTTTTTTCCTCAGGGGTGATCATATCGACCCAGTGGCCCTAGAATATCGTGGGAGGGCTCATTGGAACTGAAATTAAAAGTTCTAGTGCCCTTTTTAAGTGACCAAAAAAATTGAGGGCAACTAGGCGCCCTCCCACAATTATTTTTTTCCTAAAAAAAATAATTTTACTAATGTCCTATCCTATTAAATATTTTACTATTTTTTTCCTCCCACGCGTTATTTTTTTTACATTTATTTTGTTATTACTTATGCACCATGGCTGAGTTAAATGTCTGGCTCTCGTTTTGGTTCTGAGAAGGACATACAATTAGTCTGTAAACAAGTTGAAGTAAAGCCATCTTGATAGTATTAGGACTGGTGTAAGACGATGAAATGCCTTTTCGATTTGTTTAGTGTTGTGAGGCTACATGCTCACTTTTAGTCTTAAATCAATAATCCTGTTTTTTATGCTTTCATTAAAGCGCTAGTTTTGTATAATCCTAAAAGACTATAGAAACCTAATAAGTTGGTTTATTCGTGCTAGTTTTATTGAGATCTGTTAGATAGTCTGTAAAAATAATAATTTCTGCTCGTATTAAGTTTCAACTTTGCTCTTTGCTTCCTTTGGGAAAACTAAGTTTTTTAAAATAAATTTTCTTAAGAATACACTTTACTTGACGTTCAAGTATCGCATCAAGCATATGATATGCTTAGACTTCGCTAGGGGGCATGCGCCCCCCTCACCACTCCCCGGATCCGCCACCATTAGCTGTTATCCGTTAGCTTATGGGTTTTGCAAAAGAGAGTGACAAATCTAGGGGGAAAGCCCCCGCCCAAATTATATAGGACGAATGTAAAATAAAATAGGATGAATTTATAATAATTTAGAAAAAAATTTGGGCTATATATTTGCACATTAGGGGGGAGGGAATCATACCATATATTAAATACGTAACCAAACCTAACCTAGGTACCTTTTCCCCCCTTAAACCCCAAAAATCCATGGTGTGAATATTGACACTCATTGAGAAATCATGGCTTTGCAGTCATTTATCTATAGTGATCTCTTGCAAATAGCGTATTTGACAGGTTTCGTGACTAGTTTCCTTGTACAATCGCACATTTGTTCCCTTGGCCAAGGCAGTACCCAGGGGGGGGGTTAGGGGTTTGTGGCCCCCCCCAAAAAAAAAAAAGAGGTCAGACTTGTAAATTATGCGGTGCCCGCATAATGCGTAAGTACCCAATTATGTTTTTTTTGTTTAACCCACCTCCCCCCAGAAAAAAACAGAAATTCCATCCCTTATGGAAGTTTCCCCACAAATAACCGGTCCCCTAGTACAAATTTGCTCCCACAGAAAATTTTCCACTACTTAGTTATTAAAATCAAGTTCCCCGCTATTAAAATGATATTTTTTTTCATTAAAATGACAACAACAATTCCGTTGAGCCGAAATATATAGCGCAAATTTGTTTACAAATTATTGCATATTCATCCTATTTTATTTTATTTCATTAGCATGAACCAAACTTGATTTCTTTTTTATACAACCTTCCATTTTTGATACACTGCAAAAATAAAGAAAAAAAGGAATCAATATGCGACTTCTCAAACAAAAACAGGTGTCAAAAGCAATTAAGAAATCCCGCCTTGTTTCAAAGGATAAAATTTTGAAAAAAAATTACTATTAAGAAAAAGTTGCCATGGGACATTGATTCAGGAATGGTAACTATTATTTTGTTTCGTTTTAAAAGTAAAAGTTTATTCCAAAAAAAAGTTTATGGTGATTTCTAAAAAAAGCCTAAAACACATCAAAAAGAGTGTCAGATCAATATGAAAAGTGTACCATTGAAATCTCGCATAGTTGAAAACATTGTACATGGGAATACCAGGTCCCCTCATTCAGTGGTAGATCCAGCAGGGATGGTGCGAAGGGGCGTACGCCCCCCCTAGTGTAGCCTAAAGTAGTGTCATTTACTGAATTAACTCAAGTTTGCTTTAATTAAACTTACTCTTGATCCATTTTTATCGTAAAAACCTATTTTGGGCCCCCCTAAATTTTTTTTTGGGTCCCCATATTCTCCCCCCCCCCCCCCAAAAAAAAAAAAAAATCCTTGATCCTCACCTGTCCTCATTTAATAAAAAGGAAAATCCCTTTTCTAAAGAATTTCAATCTGAATATTTAAAGTACACTTCCTCATCACAGGCAATCCTTGTACCCAATGCAACAAAAAGGGCCCCCCCCCCTTATTGATTCATGTATAACATTAATGTGTATATATAGGGGGGGGGGGGCTGAAAATAGATTACGATTGACAAGATTATTTAAATCTCTATACGCATAAAAAAAAGGCATCAAAATAAAAAAAAATATAAAAAAAGAGCATTAAATAGCAAAATTTACTTAATTAACTCAAATTTACGTTAATTAAACTTACTCCTGATGCAAATTTATCAGATCAACCTACGTTGCACCCAGTAATTTTTTTTATAGAATCCAACTCTTTTGCCCCCCCCCCCCAAAAAAAAATCCTTCATCCGCACCTGCCCACATTGAATAACAAGAATAATCACTTTTCTCAATAATTCCAATCTGAATTATTATCTTCTCTGAAAATCAAATTTAAATAAAAAATTTCTTATATTAATAAACCTTTTACAATTTAATGTTTTGTTTGCCATCATGAATCATGAATTTTGCCAAAATACGAATTAGCAGGTTCTGCCTCTAGGCCTAGCCACAAGCGGATGAAAACCCGGCAAAAGCAATAACAGGAAATCACTGAACCGAACAAAGCAATATTGCGTAATAACTATATACATGAGCGATTCCTATATGTCCGTCTATAGGAAGATTTGACACTTCTTATTAAATTTAAAAATAGGAAGCAATGTACAATTGAAACTATTTGAATTACTAACCTACTCGTTCAGAAAAGAAACAGGATTTTAACTGTAAAAAAATTAAGTTTCTAGGTGGTATAATACAGTAATTAGAGCAGTTTAAATGTCAAAAAGTTCTTAAAATGATAATGCATCGCAGGTGACCGGAATTAGGAGACTTTTGTCCGTGAATAGGATGATGATTCATTCCTATCAAAGATTCTGTCCGAGAATAGGCAGGTGGCCGACTACTGGGTGTCTTACCCCTATTCACTTTGGTCATAACTCAATAATATGATTTGGTAAATATTTACCATTAAACAACTTCTCTAAGCAATTTGGTGATAATATTAAACTAGCCAGAATTGTTTCTCTTAAGCATAGCATGAACACCTAACTAGGTGGATAGCCTAATAGCTTAGGCTACTGTCTCTTAACCCTTTTAAAATTTATCAAATTAGACAAATAATGAATTCTCTAAGTAATATGGTAATGATATCCACCAAGACAGAAATTAAATATCTTAACAATTATTTTATATTGTCCATCTAGCTGGATAGATACTTTATTCATGCAACTTAGCAAGCCTAGCCTATACCTGGCTAGGCAGATAATAAATTCTTTTAAAAATGAAAAGCCACCTATGAGGATAGCTTAATTCCAGAGAAACTAATTATTGGGCTACCTGGATATTCTTTTCAAATTGTATAGAAAATTTATTTTCTACTTATCTAAATATATATCAGAAAGACTTTGATAGGCTACTACATTATCCACCTATTTAAATGTCAATGCTTATTCTAAGAGAATTAATTATCTAGCTAGTTGGATATAATCATCTGATTACATTGAGATTTGGTAAAGTTCTATGAAATCATATTATTGAGTTAGGACAAAAGTGAATACACCATTCAATGCCTTTTTTTTATGCTGATTACAAATATAATAAGCATTTCTATCGGAAATGAATTTCAGCCCCCCCTATAATAATATAATAATAATAATAATATATATTGAAAACCCGTCGTATACAAAATGTACAATGACAGAGTATACAAAAATACGAAAAGAGGAGACAAAACGATAATAATAACAACAAAAGCAACAACCTCTTAAATAGTATACAAAATAGTACAAAAAGTGGAAACTGAAAGCTAGCATACTCAAAGATTACAACAGAAACAACAACTTCTTCGAAAATAGCAACAAAGACAACAACTTTTGAAAAAAAAAGAACTGAATGCCAATTCAGGGTTAGGTTAGGTAAAGCCTATATAGGGGGGGAGGGGGGGGGGGGCTGAAATTCATTTCGGATAGAAATGCTTATTATATTCGTAATCACCATAAAAAAAGGCATCAAATGGTGTATTCACTTTAGTCCTAACTCAATAATATGATTTCGTAGAACTTTACCTAAGATTTTACTCATCTGCCTAGTTAAATATATATCAGAAGATATGACTCAGCATTATCCACATAGTTAGATATTTTTGCTGTGCCTAAGAGAAACAATTTATCTGGCTAGTTGGATATTATCCCAAAACTGCATAATAGAATTTACTTATCCTCCTAGTTGGATATATATCAAGAGCGTTAAGACTTGCTATTATCCACCTGGTTAAATGTTAATGCTGTGCCTAAGCGAAATGAATTATCTGGCTAGTTGGATATATATCAGAAATACAAAGCTGCATTATTATTCAACTAGATATTTTTGCTCTGCCTAAGAGAAACAATTTATCTGGCTAGGTGGATATTATCCCAAAACTACATAATATAATTTATTTATCCTCCTAGTTGGATATATATCAAGAGTGTTAAGACTTGGTATTATCCACCTAGTTAGATGTTCATGCTATGCTAAAGAGAAATAATTTATCTGGATAGTTGGATGTTTACCCAAAACTACAAAGAAAATCTTCTTATTTGCCTAGTTTGATATATATCAGAAACACAAATCTACATTATTATCCACCTAGTTAGATATTCTATATATTAGACAGACAGTCAAATATTCAGAAAGGCAGGTAAAGGTGTAGCCTATGAGTCTTAAAAATGTTATCATCTGTCTAGGATGATATTTTATCTTAATACTAGGTGTAGTTGGATATTATTTTTACATTCTATAGAATGTAATTTTTTAAGAATATCCATTGGGCACCTTCCCAATTTTAAGTCAGATCAATGTTTTTTTTTTCAAAATTTAGGAAATATATTTGCATTTCTTTAAAACCCTACAAATTAGGATTGAGCAAAGTTGTGAAGCAGAAAACAATTTTGTTGTACTTCATTTAAGCGGAAGATCTATTTTGCAAGGTTCCACTATTGGTAAAAATTTACAATTGCTACTCTTGATAAGGAGACATGTTAAGAAAACAATTCTTACTTTCAAATATGTATAATGGTCCTAGTTAGCATCTTATCCAAGGGGAGAACCTTTATCCTCAAATATTTCCTTCTTTTTCCAACTTAAAAGACAAAAATTATGATTTTTGCCATGCTCCCAGTGCAATGTGTAAATCTTTTGAAATTGTAGCTATAAATTTCTTTTTATAGATTATGTTGAATCCTGTTATTAAGTTCCATTTTTTAAAACAAAATTTTAAAATACACTTCTAAAATAAATTGAAGAATATCTTGGAACCCATATACTAACAGAATATATACTCCAACCCCCTACCTAGTGTGCAAATTTATACCCAAAATCGCATTCTGAATCTAAATATAACCAAATGAACTTTACCTTAACCCCTATATATATCCAAATCATGGTAAATATTTTCACATCATGGTGGTGGAAATAAAATCCATCTTTGATGCAAATGAAGATTATATTTAGACTCAAAATGTAATTTTGGGTATATATTTGCACACTAAGGGGTTGGGGGTATATATCCTGTTAGTATATAGGTTCTAAGATATTCTTCAATGTTATGCCACCAAACATCTCCTTGGACTAATAGAAATGCCATATGAAGAGCACCTTAAACAAATGAAGCTGCTAAGCCTAAACTATAGAAGAAAAAGAGGGGACCTGATCTAGATTTACAAATCGAGAAAGGATACAGATAGAACCAAGTTTGACAAATTCTTCTGTAGTCAGACTAATGTCTATACTAGGGGTAATTCTGCAAAAATCCAGAAACAAACAGCATCAACTAGACAGAGATCTTCTTTCTGGTCAGTTAGAGCAGTTAAAGACTGAAACTTGTTACCCAAAGAAGTAGTGTCAGCACCAACTCTAAACAGCTTCAAAAACCGGCTTGACAAGCATCTACAGAAAGAAGTGTTTATTTATATTACATAACATACAAAAGTGATATGACTTTGTGCATAAGGTGCACTATGTTGAGCCAAGATTAGAGAGTGCCACAACAGGATATGATATCCTAGTAAGAGGCACTGTTCCTGTAAATTATCCTTAGAAGTGTATTTTAAAATCTTGTTTAAACAAACAGAACTTAATAACAGGATTCACTGTCATCTATAAAAACAAACTTATAGCAACAATTTCATTAGATTTATGCATTGCACTGAGAGCATGTAAACATAGAAATTTATTTTCTTTTAAGTTTGAAAAAGAAGGAAAAAAGGGAAAGACTTGAGGATAAAGGTTCTCCCCTTGGATAATATGGTAACTAGGATTATTATCCTAGTTACCAGTTACTAGTTACCAGTTGAAAGTAAGAATTGTTTTCTTAACATGTCTCCTTTTATCAAGAGTAGCAATTGCAAATTTTTACCCCACTTTTATATCACAGAGATTTTTAAAGGTCATAAAAGGTCAGGACCCTCAAAAGGGAGGGGAGGTAGGTACTTCAAAATACTTTCTCAGGCTATGATTTAGCCTGTAGACCCATCCCGGAAAGTTTCATTTTCCTAACCTAACCCCTTCCCAAGATGGCCGAAAGTAGCTGAAGTAGAATTTTACTGCCTTTTTTAAGCTCTTTCCAAATATAATAATCAATTTTGTCAGAAATGAATTTTACCCCTACCTTTATATATACTAATTCAGGGTATATATTTGAACATTAGGGGGGTTGGTGGGGGTAGAGTTTCAACTTATCTCTCATTTACATTAGAAATAAAATTTAACCCCACCAACCCCCCACCTCACCTAGAAATTGAGAATACTTTTTTGAGTATTTTCATTGAAAATGCAAATTATTCCACTGAACAAATTAAAAAAAACACAATAAATTAGGTTTCCAACAGATATATAAATTCCCCCCCCCCCCCATTTTTTTTACATTTTAATGAAGTAAAAATGAGCCATATAGTACCATAAAGATAAAAGTTGCCACCCCCTCTGCCCCATAGCAAATTACACCCCTGCTCTCCATGGGAATTATAGGCTGAGGGAATTTGCCGGAATTTCTATACATAATTCTTTTTATTTGTCTTGGCTGACTAAGTTTAATATGTGCAAATGTTCCAGGGGAACTTTTTGACAGGGATAGAATCATCTTCTGTTTTTTTCCATTGGGGGGGGGGGGGCAATTTCCCTCTGGAGAAATTCTCCATAGGGGAACAAATAAACTTTCAAATGGGGATAAATCCTTTTACTTAGACAGTGTACAACATGTACAAAAGTCTAGATTTTTTAATCACATAAACAGCAACCATATTCAGTAGAAATAATGAAGACAGTCCTATTTCTACTGAAGATGGTTGCTGTATATGTGATCAAAATATCTGGACTTTTGTACCTATTTTTTCACTGTCTAAATAATAGGATTTATCCCCATTTGAAAGTTTATTTGTTTATCATAGAACAGCAGTGTGGTCTAAAGAGACAAACACCTAATTAAAGGTGTTTTGTTGAAAATACTCTATAGGGAAATTTTCTGCTGGAGCGACTTTCCACTGAAGGCAGAGGGATTCCCAAGAATCCAGGATGGTTTTACAGCATGATTTGAAAATCCATCAGAAATTAGTCTTTTTCAAATAAAAATATGCAAAAGATGGAATTATCCACAAAAACATTTCCTTGGAGATTTTCATCAATGATGGATTTGTATGGAAGGAATTTTGGAACTTAAATCTTAGGAATTTTCTGTGAGTGAGGGGAATTACTTATGGAGAGGAGCTGGATTTCCCAGCATCAATTGAAAAACAATATTAGTAGACAAAAAAGAAGTTTTTTTCTTGTAGCTGAAAGTAAAGTGCAAAACAAAAACTTAACAGGAACTGAAATGTTCTGTATATGAGAAGTGTTGTCCCAATCCTTAATACTTTGCTCTTGACAGTAAAGTTAAGCTTTTGTCTCAATTCCCTAAGAACAACTCCTTAAACTCAAAAGTCATTTAATTAGAATAAGTATTTTTTTAGTTTATGAAGTACATTAGCATCAAGAACAAGGTATTAACCCTTCACTGGTTGGGTGTTTTTTGTTATGAAGCTGGTTGGATGGGGTAAATATTTACTCCATAAATAAAAATGCTTGTAAATAAAACTATTTCAGATAGGAACTTGTAATTTAGCTTCAAGCAAATACAATCAAATAAAATAAGTTTAACATAAAAATGAATCATCTAGATACATTCTTGGCAAACTTTGTTGAGGTGGTCCTTGTAGCACCCTTTTTTGCAGATGCTGCAGACCCTAGTTGTCTTCTGGTCAGCTGAATAATGATAGAGACTGCAGTGCTGATTTTTGAGACCAGAATGTGAAAGTTAAGCATCTGAACTACCATGCCTGTAGACTTGATTCCAACAATTTTGGACACTAACACTCAAAGTTCTTGAGGAAGGGAGTTGATGGATACTCTAACCATCAAATGAGGGTTTTTAAGGGATTTTCCCAACTGTGGGAGGATTTGTCAGTACTGGATAACGTTTTCTTGACTTCTTGTTGTGTTGACAAGTATTCCTGTGATTACATTGCCAATATCAAGCATTGCAAAGAAGATTACAATTGGCTAGTGATGGCTGGTAGTGTAGTTTGCACCTTTTATTTTTATCTAAACTGTCAAGGACAGATTTATTTGTGTTGTAAAACTCAACTTTCTTTGGCTTGCCTGAGTCAGCATCTATTGTTTGTTTTGTGAATTGAAGAGATCAAAGCTACTGCTTTGCTCTTCTTAGGCACATACAATACAATAGTCCTCTTCTGAGCAAAGCTAAAGATTGAGGAACCAGGCTCACAATCCCTGTATAGAAGAAATGCTGCTTGTAGATGGCACATGTCCTTCCTCATAGTCCCAACATAGGTAATATTCTTTCTGTTTAGGATGTCAACCAACTCAATTGAGGAGTACTGGTTGTCTGGTTATGTGTCTGTTTGTGTTCAAGATCAGCACAGCCAAAATCAAAGCAGTGCAGGTAAGAATGGACATTGACTGTGTACCTACCATCTTGGTGGTTTTGCCACAATATATGAAGGTGTTGGATGAGTAGTTGGTGTGGGCATCAGTCAGACACTGTATTTTCAGTCCGTAATTGGCTGCCTTTAAAGGGATGTACATTCTGAGCACACATCACCCCTGAAGGGAACAAGTATTTCGCCAATTGTCAAATACTCAGACAGGGTGAACTTCTTGCTGCATTCTGTAACCAAAGCACTTAACAGATCTCTGATAGGAGCTAAACAATCTTGACATTGTCAATCCTGAAAATCATCAAAGTGCAAGCAACCCTAAATGAACAGAAACTTTTTGATGCTCATGGTTACTCTAAATATATCTTGGCCAGTCCTGTAGCTGCAAAGAGACTTTGAGCATCTTCTCTGGATTTGAATACTCTGGCTAGGTATGGCAGACCAATAAAGGCTCTCATTTTGATGTAGTCTACAGACTTTATAAACAAACTTTTTTCCAGTTGATTGAGTTTGTACTTGGCTTAACAGAGTTCAATCTTTTAGTTGGTATGCTTCACAATTTCCTTAACCATTTCCTTAGTGAACAGGTTGTTCATGGCTTCTTCCAGGGAAAGCTCCCATCCTACCCTGGATAGCCCTTAAACGTCAGGTAGTTGTGATACTATATTGGAAGAGTAAGTACGTGAAGATGGCAGTGGCTGCTTTGACCATTTTTTCTACCATTTCTACAAATAAACATACTCATGGGCTTCTTCTACTGCTTTGCGAGAGGAATGTAATCTTTGTCTAACACTCAAGGTCTGGTGTTCCCACACATCTATAGAACTAGTCTGATGCGCTTCTACGTCTTCCTCTTCGTCAGTTTCGCCTTCTATGACATCTTCTTTGACGTCCTCTTCAAACTGAAAATCAGAATCCATATCACAACCTTCATCTATTAGATCTGATAGATCTTCTCTTTCAAGAAGCTCCATGAGTTCTTCCTCATTTAGTTTCTTGTTGCTACTCATGTTGACTTTCTAGAAAAGTAAGGAATGAAAGGGAAAGGCAGAGGAGGGCAAAAATATTCAGCTTCTTAGAAAGAAATACTTATGGAACAGCAGAAATGCTAAATTTACTACTAAAAAGGTTGCAAAACCTTCAGTATTGGCATAGATACATGATGGAAGTATTGCAACTATAGCTTCCCTATCAAATGTTAGCTATTCAGACTCTTAACAACCATTTTTAAAAATATTTGACTCAGACAGTTTTCAGTTTTTTGTTATGTAAGTTGTCAGGTGGGGTAAAAATTACCCCAGACCCCTAACCTCCTTTCTGGATGGACACAGTAGATCAACTGTAGATCAAGTAGATCAACATTTTGTTCAACTTAGTTGAAAGGTCTGGAAATTATATCTTTGAGGATGACAACCCTCCCCCCTATAGCCCTCAGGACAAGGGTTACAAGTTATGCCCTTAAGGCATATAAGGCTTTTATAGAAAGTTTTGTTGTAGAAGCTTCAAAAAGGGTTCATTCGATTGGAAATTGAGAGGACTAGTGCTATCAACAAATGAAATAACATCGTTTTTATACAATCCTAAGGAGGGCTTATCCCGGATTTCCCTCTCAATCACTTGGATTATCATTCTTGGCTTATTCTACAATTAGCCATGTCTTGACGCCTTCTGCAAAATACTTTGATTTTCAATTTGAACTGAAATTAAAATATTTTGCTTTAGGCATCAATACATGGCTAATTGTAGAAAAAGCCAAGACAGATGGTCCAGGTGATTGCAAGGAAAATCTGGGATAAGCCCTCCTTAGGATTGTATAAAAATGATGTTATTTCATTTGTAATTTGTCTAAACCCCTATGCTTTCTAAAAGCCAGAATATAATTTGTGCTTTGCTGAAAAAAATTCTTTTAAATGTTTATATTTTTATAGCTTTAAGGAATCAAAATTAATTAAGATCTTAAGGAATAAATATCAGCATATGTATAATAAACTGACAAGGCTCATTTTTTTCAATAAATTCATTTGAATTTTTTCAGTAAAGTACAAATAATATTCTGGTTTTTAGAAAGCATATTTCTCGTTTTTAGAAAGCATAGGGGTTTAGAACCCTACTCAAATTAATTTCTGCTTGTTTTGAGTTTTACTCTGTTATTTATTTAAATTTTTGTTTGTTTTGGGTTTCATTTATTTTTTGATAGGCCTACTGATTTGGGTAGTTGTATGCTTGGTAGAATATTTGATTCTATTTTTGTTCATTTTTTGTTTAACAGTTCTTTACTTTTTTTGAAAAACTTATCTTGTGGACAAAGTTTTTTTTATGAATTTTTTATAAAAATGAATATTGAAATGATGTAACAACAAAACTATTGGTTTAAATCTCACCAAACCTCACTTCAGTCATAGAAGAGTTATATGATCCTCATACTTATACAATCCTGAGTCAGACTTATTGTTTCACACCCATCAACATGTTAAGGATATACACAGAGCTAGGGGGACATATTGCCTGGAACCCCCAATCAGAAAGTAATTAATTTATTAATTTGATATTTTGGTTAAAACCTGTTTTTGTATCTGTTTCAGAAATGAAAATGATCCTTGCCCCTTCCTCCAACATTTTCCTGGGTTGGCGCCCCTGTCTTGATGTAGCAATAAAATTGTTGGTTTAAATCTCCACAAACCTCCCTTTAGTCATAGAAGAGTTATATGATTCTCGACAGATAGCCAAAGATTGTACTTTTCGGCAAACCATCTAAAGCTAAACAGAAAGCAGGTCGTCCTCGTCTGGGGTGGGAGGACGTCATAAAGAAAGATTTAAAGGAAATGAGAATTTCGTGGGTGGGTGTAAAAAGGGAGGCTTTGAATAGATTGGGATGGAGGAGGAGCGTGCGTAGCTGTGTTCGCCTCAGACGGCTTGGGGCTGTGGTGGGTTGTTGTTAGTAGTAGTAGTAGTATACTTACACAATCCTGAGTCAGATGTATTGTCTCAGTCTTATCAACACGTTAAGGATATACACAGGGAGAGGGGGACATAGTGCCCAGAACCCGATCACAAACTAATTAAAAAATTAGTTTATTATTTTGAAAAGAACCTGTTTCTGTATATGTGTTTCAGAATTGAAAAAAAAAAAAAATGTTGGTTCAAATCTCACAAAACCTTCTATGATCCTCATACTTATACAATCCTGAGTCAGACGTATTGTTTCACACCTATCAACTCTTTAAGAATATACACAGGCAAAGGGGGGCATAGTGCCTGGAACCCCCTATCCAAATTTCTTACAAATTTTCTAATAATTCACCTGTTTTGATTATTTAATAACATTCCCATACCTAAGAATGGTAAAATTGCAAAGCCACTTGTCATATTCACTGTTTAACGAATTTTAGCAATTGGTTGGGATGGGGGTTGAATTTGGAGGGTTATGACTAATAAAACAATGAGCACATTATAAATCTGTGCCTGATGCCCTTAAAAACTTAATAAATGCCTTTGGATATTTGCTGGAAAGTGTTTTGGGTATGCAACAATAATGCATATGTTTATTACATTCAAGATTGCTGCAAGATACCGAAAAACTATGTTTTGGACCTTGTCCATATATATTTTCAGTAAATACAAAGCCACTGGTCATATTCACTGTTAAAAAAAAACGTTTTTTTTTACTCATCTTTGTTTAAATTAATGCAACACCAAAGGGTATGTATTGTGTGCAAATGAAATCAAAGGAATGTTTATCTTTATTTAAGCTTGTTGCACATCAAATGCAATTGTGAAAAAATTGCGTCTCAGAAGGGAAATGATATTTGTCAATTTCCTTTGTCTCGTCTGTTTTTGATGGATTGTATAATAAACTATTATGAAAGAAAACTGATCTGTTTCTTTGGACGTTTGAATTATTCAGGTCTTTTTTATTTAGACAAGATTTTCAAAGATGCTAAATTTTGGCTGGGCGAGGGGCAAAGTGGGGTCGGGGAAGGGGCAGTTGCCATAATTTCTCTGTTTCTTCCAAAACTGAACAAAAAGATGAACATTTTTGCAACTCAAGAAAGGATAAAACTGACCCTATACTGGGTAGTGGTGTCTACAGAATCCCATGTTCATGTGACAAATTTTACAATGGAAGGACCCATCAACATCTGGGGGAACATATGCATGAACACAAAATTTCAATAGACAAGTCCCTGAGATTTGAAAATAAAAATGACAACTTTGATTCTGCTTTGACCCTGCATATCTTCGAAATTCCTGATCATTTACTTCTTTTTGAAGGGGCAGCTTTAATATCTACTGTAAATGACCTACTGTAATGTTTCAAAGAGGCAATTGAGATAAAAAATATATAAACAGAAATTTTGCTATAAATAGAGACCCATGAAAGATTTCCTCAAGCCCAATTTATAATAGCTTAATATTAAAAGACTCAATCAATATTTCACCCAGTCCAATTGAAGACAATACTGGCTGACAAAATCCTCGTTTTTTCTCTTCTATTTGATTTTGTTTTTCATTTATTATATTTTCTTTTTTTGTTTCATATAGCATTTGCCCTCCCCCCCCCCCTGCCCCATAGCAAATTACAGCCCTGAGCTCCATACTGGGACAATGTGAAAAGTGCACTAATAATTGACCAAATGGACAGGCTTATTTTTAAAAAGAGTGAAAAACATTAAAAAGGCACAAAGGACGGTTTCCCCTCTTCCCCCTGGGTCCACTAGTGTGCAACATAGAGAATAAAAAAGGGAGAAGAAGAAAACCACCAGATAAAGCCAATAAGCAGTGCTCTTAAAATACAAAAATATGGAAGAGAGGAATACAATTTTATCAATTGGTTGGAATGGGGGGTTGAATTTGGAGGATTATGACTAATAAAACAATGAGCACATTATAAATCTGTGCCTGATCCACTTAAAAATTTAATAAATGGCTCTGAATATTTATTGGAAAGTACTTTGGGTATGCAACAATAATGTATATGTTTATTACATTCAAGATTGCTGCAAGATACCCAAAAACTATGGTTTGGACTTTACCTATATATTTCTTTTCAATAAATGCAAAGCCACTAGTCATATTTATTGTTAGACTTTGCCCGCTTGTTTTTCTCATTGTTTTCTTGCAACCAACTCATACAAGGTGATTGCATTAAACAGGAATCTGGCGGACAACTTCTTTTCCGGCAAGGCCTTCCATTGTCACTGGCCTCTACACTTGTACCTGACAAAACTTTTCATTGGATCAGTGACAGAAAGAGAAGGGGAGCTGGGCATAGCTGTAGAGCTACAGTGTGGTAGCACCACAGTCTCAGAAGTTACACTTCCCTACTTGCTGTGCTTTTTTAAGTAGTCACACATACTGCCAGACTGCCACTATTCTCTTTGGTGTTGGCTTCAATGCTAGGTAAAGCTGTGACAATACAACTGGTGTTATCAAGATAATTATTTGTATCTCGCCATGTATAAAAAAGTAGTGTATGCTCTATATCCCTTTGCCACCTTATAGAATTTCTCTGTCTCATGAACTCATTGAAGTCATTGGGGTCAATATGATATGCAACATAAGTTAAGAACCTGTTTTTCATCAATGAAGGAGGATTTTCTACTGGGAGAGGACTCTTTTGCTGGAGAAGGTATGCAAGGCAAAAAGGATGTTGTGAATGTACTTGGGATGGGAGTTGATGAATGAAGGGTTCAGTAGTACATAAGAATGAACTGGATGAAGATGATTGGAAAGATTTGACCCCAGAAATGATGTGACAGGTATAGGATCTGGGGTCAAAACTGAGGGGGATGAAGTTGAGGGTGAATTTTGGTTTTTCATGTCCCTTTTAAAGGGGCCTAAAATACCAACATCAGTTAAATGTAATATGTGTTTTGTATTTGGAAAGAAGCACAAAACAGAATCTGGACAATTTGTAATTTATATGGGACTGGTGTCCATCAAAAGTTAAAGCAGCGTTCACAAGCATGTTTAGCTAGAATCCCATGTCTAGACACGTGTCTAGCCAGAAATCAATATCTAAGCAACAACCGTTCACAAGTAAAATTCAGCGCTTAGCTAGACACGCTAGACAAGGTACTTGGCTAGACATTGAGTTCTAGACTTTAGAACTCAGTGTCTAGGATTTTCGATTACGGCCAATCTAAATGTGTCAAGTTCCACTATTTTCATCATTTATGTTTGCATTTTTAAACTGAAATTTAATTTTTGTTTTCTCAATATTTTTTTTTTTCATTTTCGTCAAATATGCAACAGTAGACATTAAAGTGAACCCCACTAAGGCAATTTTTTTGTTCATCTTATCTATTATTTTGTGAAAGTAAAAATAGGGATTATAATTTTGAAAGTTTTGCCTGCATAAGCTCTCTTGATAGGCTAGAAATGACAATTTGAAACTAAATTTGTAGTTTTAGCTAAGCACCGAATTTTACTTGTGAAGAGTTGTTGCCTAGATATTGAATTCTGGCTAGACATGGGATTTTAGCTAGACACGCTTGTGAACGCTGCTTAGGACGACTTTGTCATTGTTTAGGCCATTTTCTTGTAACCAGGGCACAAATTGAATAGAAATTAAAATAAAAAACTAGATTAAATACAGTTAATTTTTCATTTGCACACTTAGTTTTTATTATAGACAATCAAACTAGTACCCTTCTGTTTATTCTCCCTTCCATAGCTTCGATTTCGTCACGATGGGTTGTGATGTCTAGGCAAAGACGTCTGTTTTCTTTTAATAATGATTGACATGTCTGACGAAGCTAAAAAAACAAAACCTACTCAATGGCGAAAGAAGCACAACAGTTCAATTTTATTCTATAAACAGAACCTGGACAATTCGTAATTTATATGAGACCTGTGTCTATCAATATGTTGAAAAGGGAGTAACCCTCTTTCATATACCTAATAATTTCTGTTTGTTTTAAGTTTTATTGTTACTTTTTATTTCAGTTGAAAAAACTTTTTTCTATTTAATTCCAATTGGAGCCCATTCGGAGGTACGACAGTTTCATTCTAGTGCAGCGATTTGAGTGGAAATTAAACAATCTAATATCATTTTTAAGTGACCAAAAAGATTGGAGGGCAACTAGTCCCCCTCATCATCTTTTAATTCCTCTCAAGAATTGAACAGAATGTTTTTTGATATAGTAATTTCGTTTAGCATATTAGAAAGGTCTAATAACTGCTGTTGGGAGTGACATGACTTCGCAATAGCCATTGGGGAAAGGGCTGTATGTTTTTGCGCATTTAACGCATATTATTGGTTATTGGGAAGTATACAGCCATTTTTGAGTGGGGTGAATTTTTTGTTTGGAGGGAGGTTTCCAGGTTCGAAATTTTACACTTGCAGATTCCTATCAGTGAGCAATTTGGCTCCTTTTGACCGCTCATTGATTAGACTGAAAAAAGCGGATATTTGACCTTGAATGTTAATTTTCTTCAGAAAAGTCTTTCACAGTACATATTGAAAGGGATAATTGACGAAAGGAAAAGGAAAATGCATTTTGCAAAAGTGCATACCTATCTAAAGCATTTCAACAGCCTTTAAGTGACTTTGATTTAAATCTTGTAAAGTATCTTGATGTTTTTTTTTATTTTGCTTGGAATGATCATAGGCAGCGTAATAGTGCTGCCTAAAGCTTAGTTCTCACAGAGCGTGACAAAAAATTGTCAGCAAAAAATTTGTTTGCAATGCAAAGCAAAAATGTCTTGACAATTTGCACTGAAGAGAATTTTTTTTTCACTTCAAGAGATGGAGAAAAAACATGAGATTACTTTGTGCTTCTGCTTGTGCCCTTACTTTGCTTGCTCTTGAAAACAAACGAAAAAAGAAAAAAACTGTGGGTAAGACCTATTTTTCTGTGGTGATTGGCTAATGTTGCATCTTATTAACTTATCAAAGAACTTGAGAAAGAAGCCCCTGATTTTCATTTTGACTACTTCAGGATGTATCCTGATCAGTTTAAAATGATCCATCTCATCAAACCTCATATATAAAAAAAAAGAAAACAAATTGGAGACAGCCAATCTCAACAGAAGAACGTTTGGCAGTAACTTTGAGATATCTAGCTACAGGAGAAAGCAAAAGGTCTCTTTCATTTCAGTACAAAATTGACAGGTCTACACTGACATCAATTATTTTAGACTTTTGCAAAGCAATATATTATGCCCTCCAGCCTTATTACTTACCTAGTCCTACTTTGGAACTTTTGAAGCAATCATCCAAGGGTTCCATGAAAAATGGAACTTTCCAAACGGTATTGGTGCTTTGGATGGAAAGCATGTAAAAATTCAGTGCCCACCAAACACAGGATCAGAACACTATTGCTATAAGAAACACTTCAGTTTGAATTTAATGGCTATGTGTGATCCTGACTGTCAGTTTATTGTGGTTGATGTAGGGTCTGAAGGAAGGAATAGTGATGGTGGTGTATTTGGACAGTCTTCATTTGGAAGAGCTGTGCAGAAAGGAGATTTACCATTCCCCCCAGATTCAAACTTATTACTACTACTACTAACAACCCACCACAGCACCAAGCCACCTTAGGCCAACAAAGCTATGCACGCTCCTCCATCCACAATCTATTCAAAGCCTCCCTTTTTACACCCTCCCACGAAGTTCCCATTTTCTTTAAATCTTTCTTTATGACGCCCTCCCATCACAGACGAGGACGACCTGCTTTCTGTTTAGTCCTAGACGGTTGGCTGAAAAGAACAATCTGTCATCCTTCATCTGCACAATGTGACCTAGCCACCTCAACTTTCTTTCATTATAACCCTAGAGAGCGGCATTGAACCACATTATTTCTACAGCCTATTGTTTGAAATACAGTCAGTCAGCCAGGTACCCAGAACAATCCTTCAGCAATTTCTCTGGAAAACATCTAGCAAATCTTCATTCGCTTTTTGAAGCACCCATGCTTCAGAGCCATATTTGACCACTGTCATCACTAGCTTCTAATATTCGAATCTTGGTTTGCAGACTTATCTTCCTATTCTTCAAAAAAAATTGTGAAAAAACACCCTCATCCCTGGCTTTTCTGCTTTTAACATCTTCACTGCTCCCACCATATTTACCAATAATACCTGATCAATCTTTTCACTACCCAACGTCATATTCATTTATTCCTATCCTTAGTGACTTAATCTTCTTAAAATTAATTTTTAAACCTATTGTAGCACCTTGAACTGGCAAAACCACTAAAAGTTCATTTATTTTGCTCAAACTTTCCTCTAGGGTGCTCAAACCATAATCACAATCTACGTCCAGGATAGTTTTTCCTCCCCATTTGATTCCCTGGTCTCCCAATGCCTTTCCTGTGATCCTTAAGACAAAGTCCATCAAAATAATCCATTCAAAGGGGGATAGAACACAACCCTGCTTAACTCCTGATTAATACAAAACCAGCTGCTAAATTTATTCCCCACCTTATCCGCAGCAGTTTTATCCTTGTACATAGCACTAATCACTTTAATGTATTTGTCTGGTATACCACACAAGGATAAAACCTTTACTAAAGCTATTCTATGAACAGAATCGAACGCTTGCTCATAATCTATAAAACTGAAGACCAAAGGTGTTTGACAACTCAGGCACTTTTCAATTAGGTCTTAGGTTAGTTCTTAACCTAACAGTGAAAATTTGGTCGACACATCCTCTACCTTTTCTAAAACTGCACTGCTCTTCTCTTAAAACTTTGTCTACGGCATCTCCCAGTCTAAAAAGTATCATATTACTAAGTAATTTGCTACCTACAGAGACCAGACTAATGTCCCGATAATTACCACACTCACTTTTATCACCTTTCTTATGAAGTGGCTTAATTAAAGTTTTCCTAAAATCGTTAGGAAATCGTTAGGTACTTCCTCTTTCCCAAAAATCATATTCATAATCTTCAGTAACTTATTTCTAACCTCAGAGCCACCATATTAAAAGAAACTCATTTACCACCCTATCAGCACCTGGAGCCTTATTGTTTTTTAATCCTTTTAGTACTGCCTCTAATTATTCCTAACAAAACAAATCTTCTTTCACATCCAAGGTATCACAAACTTTTTCATTTTACTCTGTATCTTTTCCTGCAACTCTATCTCGGTTTAGTAATATCTCAAAATGTTCTGTCCATCTCTCATTTTAATTCTTTCCTTATCGCTAATTGTGGTTCCATTCCTATCTTTAACTGGGCCAAGTCTGGATTGACTACTCCTTACAATTTATTAACATGCCAGTACAATATTTTCCTATTATGCCATCTAGCTGCATATGCAGCTAGATCTTCTATTATGCAACAGATCTTCACATGCTGCTGTCAAAGTTAGGGAGCTGTTAAAATGCTATTTAAACCGTGCTAAAGACTCTGTTCCCTGTCAGAATGATCATGTGACAAATACAGGAAGCAGAAATTAGTTGTTTGTAATCAGTCTGATAAATTGTACACGTTGGTTAAGAATGAAACTTATATTTCTCCAAATTCTGTTTTATACATGAGCTCTTGCATTTTATTTTCAGGAGAGCTTTTTTCTGGTCACTCAACCTTTTCATAGGCTCATTTATGCTTTTTAAAATAGCTTATCACTATCTTCAACATCTGGTGCATTTGCAATTTGAAGCAAGCACATTGTCAATTATTTCACTTTCATATGCACTACTGTTTTTCTTTTTTTTTCTCTTAGGAGTAGTGTCACTTCCACTTGGCTCATTGGCTCCTCCTTCATCCTCAATGACAAATAAATCGTCATATGTAATTCTTCTTCTACTACCTCTGATGAAGATTCCTGCTCTTCTGGAGGAACACTTTCAAAATTTGTGGAAGTGTCTTCCACTGCCTACGTATGGCAGAATAAAGCTCATGATGTGGAACATAGCTCATGGCCTTTTCTTTCCACCTTTAGCTCCGCTTTTTGACAGCTTTTGAAGCTTGGCTTCTCTCATGAAAGTGTCCCTCAGACCCTTCCAATTTTATTTGCATCTGAATAAAAAAAAACAAAAAAAAAAACAGGCATTAAAGTATTATTGACTTACTGATTTTGACTTGTTTTTTTTTGTAAGCTCTTAACAGCAATCTGACAAAAAAAGTAATTCAACCAATCAAGTTGATACCATTTATTATTTAAAGTTTGTATAGGCTGACTAAACATAGGCATTGGAGCTAAATATAAACATTAGAGCTATATTAAATGCCATTAACCAAGCCCATGGTCCTTTTTCCACCTTTGAATACAATTTTGAGAGCTTTTGAAGCTTGACTTCCCTTATGAAAATTTCCTTCCATTTCTGTATGCAGTTTGAAAATGAATAAAAAAACGCATTAAAGTATTATTTATTTTTACTAATTTTGATTTTTGGTAAGCTCTTTAAACCGCTTTATGACAAAAAAAAAAACATTCAAGAAGTAGGCTAATTCAACCAAATAATTTGATATGACTTATTAGGTAAACTTTGAATAAGCTGACTAAACATAAACATTATAATAATGACAACAAGAGGGATTTGATCTTGGGGTACAGGGCTTGGTAGCTAGGCTATTCATTTCAAAATTAAAGTTTGTAGAAGCTGACCTAAACATGAGCTAAATATTATAATAAAGATAACAGGGGGGGGGGGGGTCTGGTCTACTTCAAAGCAGTAGGCTACTTAAAACAATCAAGTTGATATTATTTATTAGGAAAACTTTGAATAAGGTGACTAAACATAAACATTATAATAAAAACCAGTGGGATTTGATCTTGGGGTACAGGGCTTGGTAGCTAGGCTATTCATTTCAAAAGTAAAGTTTGTAAAAGCTGACCTAAACATTGGCTAAATAATTTAATAAAGACAACATGGGGGGGGGGGCTGATCTACTTCAAAGCAGTAGGCTACTTAAACCAAGCAAGATGATGTTATTTATTAGGTAAAGTTTGAATAGCCTGACTAAACATAAGCATTATAATAATGACAACAAGGGGTGAAATGATCTTGGGGGACAGGGTTTGGAAGCTAGGGTTTTTATTTCAAAAGTAAAAGGAGCTTATCTACTTCAAAGCAGATGGCTAATTCAACCAATGAAGTTGACATTATTTATTAGGTAAACTTTGAATAATCTGACTAAACATAGGCTAAACATTATAATAATGACAACAAGGAGGGAGTGATCTTGGGGAACATGGCTTGGGAGCTAGGCTATTCCTTTCAAAGAGCCAACAAATAAAAAAAAAAACATTTTTACCTGATTCATTCAGTGAGCTTGCCACTTCCTTGCAAACATTTTCCTTTACTGCCAGGTCTTTATATTCCTTGCTTTTCATATCATACAAAACAGTAAATGATCTAACACTTGTTATTAACTTTTCAACATCAATATATCTCCTTCGTAATAATATCGCCAAGCTACGCGATTTTTTTTCAACTTCAAGTTGAAGCAATGCGGAGCGATTTGTTTTCGCTTTGAAAGGCCTTTTTTTTGGCTCGGCGACGCAATTTTGCTTTGCGAAGCAATAAACGCGCTCTGTGAGAATTAGGCGTAAGTAAAGAGCAAGATGAGCTCAATGTATAATTTTTTTTCTAACCGAGTCACTTCCTATAGAAGAAGTTTGAAAAATTTTAAAAGGAGCTAAATTAATTGGAAATTATCAAAAGTGATTCGAGCGCAACCAGTCCCATCTCCATGTCCAGAATTTCCCAAAAATATCCAATCAACACCTTGAGATAGCTATTTTGTTCAAGATAGTCGAAAGGTTCAGAATTTATTTTTTTGGGTTTGTCAGTCCTCCAGAGCCCTCAGACCAGGGAATGTCAGTCCTCCACAGCCCTCAGACCAAGGACTGTAAGTTAGGCAATTCCTCCATTGTTTAAATATAGTACGCGATATTATGAAAGGACGGTTTGTTTGACCTTTATTTTTCCAAAATAACGAAGGACATTCGGGTGAGGCTTTCAGAGAAATTTGAGGTCTTCAGGTTTGAAATTTTTTGCCATAATTCCTACACGTACTTCGTTTTATTTGTCTTACTTTCTCTTTGGTGACTAATGATGAAGTGAAATTATAAGTAAATTAGCCTCTTCAACAGGAACTGCGAAAGTAATATGTCGCCTGTATTTTCAGTTACTAGTCTAGAGCAAAAGAAATGCTGAGAATGCCAAGAACAAAAATCATATTGGATATTTATTATTGTTAACCAAGTTTCTTGTCAATTTCGGTTCATCATGCTCAATTGCTTACAAGAACCTTAACTCAAGTGAAAAGAGAGATGTTGTGGAGCTGCTGGCACTGATGTTGAAACTAGATTCTCCAGTTTGATATTTGGTTTTAACTGAGAAAATGTCAAAACAAGGTCTTTAAAAACTACTGCTTCAGGTCTTTAAAAATTGTTCCGTCTTTTTGTAAATCCATAAAATTCCGACACCCGACCACAGAAAATCCGACTATTTTTCTTACACCGTGGTGGTCCAAAATCCGACAAATGTCCGACTCGAACCGAAAAATCTGACAAAAGTCCGACTTCAAAAATGAAGCTTCTCATTTTCTACACTATTTATAGACCTTCAGAATGGCTCAAAATGGTTTCTCAAACGTCTTCTTCTGCAAATGATTTTGGCGATTTCAGCTTGCTGTTGTGTTAGGCTGAAAAGGATGCAGTGAGTCGCCTTTCAGTTCCCCGATCTGATCCCGCTACTCCCGCTTTCATCCTTTTGGCCCTTCTTTTAGCACGCAGCCGCGCTAGAAATTCCTTGCGCTGACGACGCAGCTATTTGCGGTTCAGACGCCGTGGACCATTAGCCAAGACACTATGTTTTCAAAACGCCGTCAACCGCTTCAAGAAGAAAAAGAAGTTGCACCGAATTTGGAATTTCGACCGATTAGTGATATTTACCGATGGAGGCTATCAGATATTAATTTTAATAAGGTTAATCCTATCCTTTCCCCCTTTCCCAATAAGTATCTTTCTAAAATCTATCATAGAATTCGTTCTGGAACAAATGGACTAAATTTTCTTGCATTCTCGCATAAGTTTTCTTATTCAAATGGTTCAATTCCCCTGTCCCCTCTTTGCAGGCATTGTATTATGAATAATAAAACAATTGACCATTACCTATTTGAATGTAATATGCTGACGTGTGCGCAACATACCCTGCTTTGCAAACTGTTAAAATGCTTCAAACACCACAAAATCTCACTATCAGCCAAGAGCCTAGCCAACTATACCTGCACACAGAGCATAGAAATCGACATCTATCAACTCATAATTGAACTCCTAGAGTCGAAAGATCTACTGAAAGATATCTGAATATCTAATAATCATGAGGCAATCAAGCCAGTAGCTCTGTAGCCCACAGAGTGAAGCAAAAGGAAAAGGGCTAAATAGTATCACTGAAAAGCCCGCCCGCTGTTAAATAGAAGAAGAAGAAGACTGAAAAGCCCTCCTGCTGTGAATTAGAAGAAGAAGGAAGACGATAGTAGTACTATCGTCGGGCTAAATAGTACTACTGAAAAACCCGCCCGCTTTTAAATAGAAGAAGAAGAAGAAGACGATAAGTGGTATAAGTGGTAATCATCAGCAACAGCAACCTTATAAGAAAATCGAAATATATTTTCTTGTGATTATTATCTCTTCTAATCAGCAGTTGTACCAAACCAATTCTGCTCAAGTCATCCTCAGGGCTATACTGTGGTGTTTATCCTCCCCATAGTATAGTGCAGACGGTTTGATATCATCTATTCTCCCTTCTTGTTTTTAGTTTTATTTTTGTGTTTTAAAGCTTTGTCCAATAGGCAATGATTAGAAGTCCTCCAAAAAAAAAGTCCCCCCAGATCCCAAATCAAATTCCAGTGAAAGTGTCATTGTGAAAGATATCCATCTTGACTGGTTAAGCATCCTTTCTCGAAGCTCTAATGATAGCTCCAATTTGGCAAATATGACCATGATAAGTGTAGGGGCTAATGTAACCAGAAACGATGACAATGGGTTTCAAGAGGTCCTCTCTAGAAGTTCTAAAAAAAGGAAAAAAAATCTCCTCAATTAAAAGCATTTCCCCTCTCCCTGCCCAAGATCCTCCCTCCAAAAACTTAGGAATTTACCTTAAAATTACTCCCACTACCCCCTTGGAAATAAAAATGATCACTGCAATAAGAGTTGCAATTTTTAAATTGCTAAAATCAATGTTCTCTCTTAACATTAACCATGATGGATCTCTGCTAATAGCTGTAGAAGATCAGAAATCAGCAGATACAATCATTAACCTTAAATCCCTTCTGAATACCCCAATTATTGCATCTAATTGGAACCCAAAACAATCACCAACAAAAATAGTAGTTTATAATGTTCCTCCAGAGATATCTACTCAGGAGTTAAAAGAAGGCCTCTCAGATAGGGCTGTAAACACAATCCCAGTTGAGGATGTTACCCAACTTGGGAAACCTAACTCTAATGGCCTAAAAACTAGTAGATCTTTCTTATTCACACTAAAGGATAAAATTGATATCCCAGAAAAATTATTCCTTTTTGGGCAAATCAAACCACACAAGGAATACAAAGCTAAGCCTATTCAGTGTCAGAAGTGTTTCAAACTGGGACACACGACAAACAAATGCAATGAAATTCTCCAAGAGTGTAGTAATTGTAAATCTTTCCATCCTAAAGAGCTGACAACTTGCAACAACACCCAGCCTACATGCATCAATTGCAAAGGCCCACATGAATCTACAAATAAATCATTATGCCCAGCATACAAGAAAAGAGCTCTAACACTCCAAATATCAACAGAGAAGGCCATTCCATACCCCTTTGCAGCAATGGAAGCAAATGCTGCCCAACAATACCAAATAAAGCCTGTAATGAAACCAACCAAAACCCCCAAGTCACATGCCCCCAATGCATCAAGCACCACATATAAAACACCATCTTCTAATCCCCCTAGCTCAAATCCCTATCAGAAGGAATCACCAAGCCAACAAGCCTCCTTTTCCTGTGATATGAGGCCAGCCTGGCCCTCCCTCCCAAGAAGAAACAAACCAGAAACACTACCAGGAATCAATCCCTTAACCAACAAACAGGATGCACTACCAAAAATGCAATCCCCAAATATATGCTTATTCATTCTAAACTGTAATGCAGTTCAGGCCATGAACATACATCAACTACAGAAAACAAAAATTATTGCAGAATTGGCAAAAATCTACATCCCAGATGATATGCTCATTCAAGCAAAAAAAGATCTTGCTTTACTTTTAACAAAGCTGAACATTGATACACAGTCATATGAAGAATAAATCAACAACACAACATTTATCAATACTCCAATGGAATGTAAGATCACTCACAGAAAATAAGCTAAATGAACTAATATCATTTATGAATAATAATTCGATTAGTATTGCTTGCCTCCTGGAAACTCATTTAACCCAAAATCAACAAATTAAGTCTCTGGGATATACTATCCTGAGAAAGGATAGATCTTCAGAGAGAAAAGGAGGTGGTGTAGCTAATACACCACCTTAGTTAATAATAATTATAATTAGTTAATAATAATATAAAATTTTGTGGCATCAATTTTCCAGATTTTGAAAATGATGTTGATGTAATTGGTATAAGTGTTTGGCTGAATAATTTAAAAACCTACACAATAAGCTTTTATAACCCTAATGGCCAAACTACAGATGCCAAGGATTTCTTTAATTATATAAATAATTCTAATATGTTAAAAAATATCATTATTTGTGGTGATTTCAATGCCCACAGCCTTTTGTGGGGGAATAAACCAGCAAATAAAGCTGGTAAATTTATTCAGCATATGACTTCAAATAAAAATGAATTAGCTGTTGCTACCCCTCCAAACCTGAATACATATTTTAACCCCAAAAGTGGTAAATTCTCCACAATTGACCTACAAATTGTGTCTTTAAATTTTTTGAACAAAATTTACATAAATAAAATTGATAGTCTATGTACAGACCACTTTGCTATAGTTTGCTCCCTAAATGAACCTGCTGAAACTTCATCTCATACCTCCAAATATATCAACACTAAACCAAATTGGTCTATTTTCCAAAATAAGCTAAATGATGAAATTACAAGTCTCACCCAAAGTTCATGCATTTCCAACACAACATTTGACACACATGCTGAAGCGTTGACATCTTTACTAATAAATACAGCTAATCATGCTATCCCCAGGACAACAACTAAGAAAATATTCCCTAAACAAATTTCTAAAGCATGGTGTACAAATGAGTGCCTAAATAAATGGAGGATAAAAAAGGCAGCTAGGACAGAATTTATAAAAAAAACCATCACCTACTACATATTTTAAAAAATTACAAGCAGAATCTAATCTAAAAAGGACTATAATAGATGCTAAATATAAATACTGGAATAGTTTTGCAAATAATCTCTCCAGAGAAACGCATGAGCCAATTATACATAAAGTCATAAGCCATATCTGTGGGAAAAAGACTTCTCCCAACCCACTCCTGTATGAGCTTATACATAATAATACCCATTATGACAATGATAATGAAAAGGCTAACCTATTTGCAACTCTTTTTGTTAATAAGCTAACATCAAATAATCAAAGCAAACTGTCCACAATTCCTATGAACCCTAGTTACCAACCACGCCCAGCATCCGAGTACGTAACTAATCCATTTTCAATCCAGGAATTGAATAATGCAATACATCATATTAGGTCCAAAACTAGCAGCAGCTATGACAATATACACCCTACATGGATAAAGAATCTCACACCTTCATACAAACAAGAACTGCTAAATTGTTATAATCACGCTTGGGCATCTTCTAGGTTCCCCAATATATGGAAATGTTCGTCCGTCCTAGCAATCATAAAGAAAAATAAACCAAAAGATAACCCTGAGTCTTATAGGCCCATAATGATTACACCTGTGATGGGGAAAATAATGGAGAAAATTATTTATCACAGACTCCTCTGGTTTGTTGAGAAAAACAACATGATCACACACACTCAAACTGGATTCAGGAAATACCATTCCTCAACAGATGCTTTCATTTTGCTAACAAATGCAATAAATGAATCTTTCTCAAAAAATAATATCCTAGTGGCAACTTTCCTAGATTTTGAAGGAGCATATGACAATGTGAACCACCAAATCCTTTTAAATAAACTTGAAAACCTTGGAATACCTCCTAAGCTAGTATCCTTTATTAAATCCTTCATAGAAGTGTAAAGTTTCATTGTTTGTGTTGGTTCAGCCTCTTCACTCCAAAAGACAATATCCAAAGGCCTACCTCAGGGAGCAGTTCTCAGTTGCCTCCTATTTGCCCTATATCTCTGGGACATGAACCTACCCCACACGAATCTACAATATGCTGATGATCTGGTGCTATGGTCATATGGCAACACCTTTCAGATAGCACAGTCAAATCTGCAAAAGTCACTTTTCTAGTTTGAAAAATTCTCTCAACATTCAGATTTACCCATTGCACCCACCAAGTCAAAAATAATCCAATTTCACCGGAAGCGAAACCATGTTAATGCAAAACTAACTCTAAATAAAACAACTATTCCAGAAGATAATAATATTAATTACCTAGGTCTCATGCTTGACCAAAAATTAATTTCCACCTCCACATTTCAAACACAATAAAAAAATGTTATAGAAAAGCAAATATACTAAAAAGACTTCTTTCCACACCCTGGGGTTGTAAGGAGAAAACATTACTCCAGTTTTATAAATCACAAATAAGACCCCATATTGACTATTGGCTCATTGTCTATGGTGCATGTGAAAAGACCCAGATGCAAAAAATTGAAACAACACAAAATGATATAATACGTCTCATATTTGGTCTTAGGAAACCCACAAGCACCAAGTTTCTGCTTATGGAGAGTGGATTAACAACAATAAGGGAGAGACGTAGCTTTCTCTTGATAAAACATCTTACAAAAATTGAATCAAATAGCTCACACACATTACATAATAGGTTAAGAAATCCAGCCATGTATAGAGGTATTGCAGATGAGTTTGCCAATATTCAAAAGAAGTTCCCTGTACCAGCAAAGTCTATTGCACTTACTTTCCCCCGATCCCCTCCATGGAATTGGTCATTTCCCATAATAAAGACTGAATTTTCAAAATGGAATAAAGATTGCACCCCAATTGCTTTTGTACAGAAAAAATCTGCAGAACTTAATACAATTACCTAAAAAAATCACTTCCAAATATTTTTTGATGGGCCAAAAATAAATGAGAAGGTTGCAAGTGGTGATTTCCTTCCTCACCGGAAAATTGCAATGGGCGAGAGATTATTTAATAATTTATCTATAATGTCTGCTGAGTTAAATGCCATAATCATGGCAATAGAACACCTTAAGCAAAACCAATCTTTGATTGAAAATTCGAATAATATTATCATCTATTCCGACTCTTTATCAAGCCTTGAGTTGCTGGCCTCAGCTCCTCAATATAAGTTCAACATTGACACTTATCATTGTCACTGTATTATTGATAATCTTGCTTCAAGTGGCATAAAAACTTACTTTCAGTACATTCCTAGCCACTCTGGCATAAGTGGTAATCGTCAGGTTGATGAAATAGCAAAAAATGCTATAAATATTGACCAGCCAAGTGGGAGACCAATCCCAATTAGAGACATTTACCGATGGAGGCTATCAGATATTAATTTTAATAAGATTAATCCTATCCTTTCCCCTTTCCCAATAAGTATCTTTCTAAAATTTATCATAGAATTCGTTCTGGAACAAATGGACTAAATTTCCTTGCATTCTCATGTAAGATTTCTAATTCAAGTGGTTCAATTCCCCTGTCCCCTCTTTGCAGGCATTGTAATATGAATAATGAAACAATTGACCATTGCCTATTTGAATGTAATATGCTGACGTCTGCACAATATACCTTGCTTTCTAAACTGTTAAAATACTTTAAACACCACAAAATCCCACTATCAGCCAAGAGCCTAGCCAACTATACCTGCACACAGAGCATAGAAATCGACATCTATTATCTTATACTTGAACTCCTAGAGTCGAAAGATCTGCTGAAGGATATGTGAATATATATAATAAATATGAGGCAATCAAGCCAGTAGCTCTGTAGCCCACAGAGTGAAGCAAAAGGAAAAGGGCTAAATAGTTTTACTGAAAAGCCCGCCTGCTGTTAAATAGAAGAAGAAGAAGATCAGAATGATGAAATAGCAAAAAATGCTATAAATATTGACCAGCCAAGTGGGAGACCAATCCCCATTAGAGATATATACCGATGGAGACTATCAGATACTAATTTTAATAAGAATAATCCTAGCCTTTCCCCCTTTCCCAATAAGTATTTTTCTAAAATTTATCATAGAATGCGTTCTGGAACCAATGGACTAAATTTTCTTGCATTCTCGTATAAGTTTCCTAATTCAAGTGGTTCAATTCCCCTGCCCCCTCTTTGCAGGCATTGTAATATGAATAATGAAACAATTGACCATTGCCTATTTGAATGTAATATGCTGACGTCTGCACAACATACCTTGCTTTGTAAACTGTTAAAATGCTTCAAACACTACAAAATCTTACTATCAGCCAAGAGCCAAGCCAACTATACCTGCACACAGAGCATAGAAATTGACATCTATCATCTTATATTTGAACTCCTACAGTCGAAAGATCTACTGAAAGATATCTGAAAATATCTAATAAAAAAGAGGCAATCAAGCCAGTAGCTCTATAGCCCACAGAGTGACGGAAAAGGGCTAAATAGTATTACTGAAAAGCCCGCCTGCTGTTAAATAGAAGAAGAAGAAGAAGAAAGAAGAAGACGAAAAACCAAGATTGTGAACCAAAATCCCTCTTCTGGGCATAAAAAAAAAGCTGTAGCTTCTGCCTTGTAGATTGCACAACTCCACAGGACTGTGTCCAAACGAGCGATGTAAGCCTGATTGTAGAAGCATAAGAAAATGTCTCTCTTTTCTTCTCTCAAGATCAGCCCGGCGATTTTCGCTGTGTACGGGACATCCGAAACAGGAGTAAAGTAATGCGAAACAGGTTTTTCGATTTTTGCTTTCTTTTAGGAGAAATACTTGCAGCTTAAAAATTCACTTATGCTCCTTACCCGCTTACGTCGTTCATCTGCACCTAACTCAAACTAAAGCTGCAGTTCCACTAGACTGAATGCACTCGTCTGCCGTCATGTTTACTCTAACACACTTGAGTCGTTTTAAGAAGGGAGCATCGACCTCTAAATAGCGGGATACATGTTTCTTTCTTTTCACGCCAGACTTGGCCTGCATGATAAAGGTAAGGGTCACACATTTGTGCGAATTCCTATGATCTGTTTTCACGTCTTTCAACATAGAAAAGAACCGCTCTACAACTGCGTTCGAAAACGGCAAGGTCAAAAGATACTGCTCAACCCCAACTATGTTGGGGAATCTCTGCGTACCATTTGATGTTTTCAAAGAAGCCACATGTAGCCAGAAATCACAGACGTCTATCGCATCTGGAAGATCAAAGATCAGTAGACTCCGCCATTCTTCTATAATTTTTCGTGCATCCCACAATGGTGCCTTATACCGCTGAAGGATCTTTTGGAGAAGAGTGACAGCACCGATATCCAAAACTTTCACAGGGTCAAGAATTTCGCACAATGTAAACAGTTCATCTTCAAATGAAAATCGCTGCTTCATTTGCTTCACCGCCTCTACATACAACTTCTGAGCTCATTCATAGATGACTTTCACTTCACGTTCATCTGCTTTTATACTCGGGTTTGATTGCAAGGTCTGAAGAAACTCGTGAGCTGCAACTCCCAAGTACATATCTTTCACTGCAAGGTATTCACTTTTGTTGTCGGGGTCAAGATTCAAAGGCGAGGTTGATCTGACGTAGCTGGTCTTCATTAAATTCATGGCCAGTTTTCTCAAGAGTATCTCCACCTCTAATTTTATTTTATGGAACAACGGTTTTTCACTTTGGAAAAGAAGATTGAAATCTGTAAACAGCTCCAGTACATAGAGCTGGAACTCAAGCTGAATCCAAAGCAGTGGATTCTTTAGGGTTTGCCATGCCCTGTCGTTTGCGTGAGTGGGATCTTCAGCTACTATTAACTGAAAGTAGCTACAAAGTGCATCCCAATTCTGCAATAGTCGCTGAACGCACATCCCAAGTGATAGCCAACGTGTCTGACCTGGGGCAAGCACATTCAGGACGGGGGTGTCAGCAAATAGCTGATGTAGTTCAAACTCAGAGCGCCTTTTGGCACTCATGTTGAAGTGATTGTATACAGTCCGGTTGCTTTGGCAATTGTTTGCAAGCATAAGAAGCCACCAAATGAATGGAATGGCTGCTACACTTGACACACATCACAGATGGGAATTTTTCTTTGATTCTGCTGACAACGGAGTTCTCACACCCAAACATAGTATTGCAAGTGTCAGCACAGAACCCAACCCAGTTCTCTGTAGGTATCTTTTTATCTTCAAGAACTTTGCATAGCAGATTGAAAATAGTTTCCGCCTTCCCGTCGGAACACTCAACCATATCTAGAAGGTCGACTTCTACTTGGAAATTCTTATTGCATAACAAAACTGCAATTGCAAGTTGTTTTTTTACTACCACATCAGTTGTTTCATCAATAATGATAGAAAAAGGTGTCAATCTCAACTGATCACACAGAACTTCATTGTAGTGCGGTACTAATGCCTGTCTGATCACATTTTGCTTGTCCAGCCTAAATTTTTCAAAGTTAGCCTTATGTGGCAAACTTTTCAGAAAACGTACAAGAGTTTCTATAAATGATAAAGGCAGATTGTTTTCGACAATGAAAGCAGCCAACTTGGCCTTTAGGCTTTCTTCTTCGTTTTTGGCTGTAGTAAGGACATGATCAATCCTTGTAGTGAGCTTTCTTGAAGCCTCTAATTTCCCTACACTTTCACTGTGCTTCACACTCTTTTCATGTTTTCGGAGTTCAGATTTACCACAACACAAGCACTGACTGCAGTGCGAACATAAAGTCTTTTCATGAGATGACTTGTCCTTTGCATGCCATCCTTTAAATTCAAGGACATTCAGCCAGCTGTATCTGAATTTGGCTTTTTTCCTCTGAGCCTTCTTTCTTGGGAAGGATCTTTTTTCTTCTCCCTTTCTTTTCCGCCTTTCTTCCCCACTAAAATATTCATTGTCAGTTTCAGAAGATGACGAGCTGTCCGACATGATGGTACTTCCTGCAAGCAGACTTGATAAGTAAAATGTAATAAGCGTATTACAGCAAATAAAGTATAAAGTATGCTTTACTTCAAAAAGAAAGAAATTTACTGTCTCTTCACTGTTGAAAGCTTCTTAAATCAGAATTTCATTTTAACAGAGATATTAGCAAAAGATGAACCTGTGAAGCAAATTGAATAATTGTGTAGATGATGTTTAATTAATCTCGTAAATGATAGGATTGCTGTTTTCTATACATTTTGCCTGAATAATTGTAGCTTTCTTGATATAAATAATATAACAAAGAAAAGAAAATACGAATGTAAATTATATAGTCTATGACACTTTTTGATATATTGAGACAAAACTAATCTATGACACAGGCTACACCAACCTGAAAAAGCCTGTGTAAATCTACTGTACGATAGTAAGAGTAGCCTTAAAGGAAATTGAAACCCTCTTGACCTTCTAAACCTTCCTTGTTGGATACCCTACTTATAGCCAGTCAGGAACTCTACTCTTTTGAGACTATCGCGCAATAGAGCCAACTTTGCCTGATAAGTGGATATGCTACTACTTAGTAAATGCCTAAAACGACATACAGTCCCGAGAGAGCTAATTTCCACTCAGGAGAAGATCTACCAATTTTTTTCCTAAGTGGAAGTTAGCTTTGCTTGGGAATAATTTCACTTTGGGCATTACTGACAAGAGACAGATTCTCTCATTAGAGGAAGTTGCCTAGGCTGGGTGAGGATCGCAAAATAGTAGAGTTCCTGACTGGTTAGCTATAGCCTACTGCTCAGAGAAACTCTTTTTTTCCCCTTCCATACCTCGGTTCCAGACATATGCAGCCCATGCAGGGTACATGTAGGCTATCCTGCTTGGTGCAGATTCCATTTATTCTGTCCTGAGTGGCCATAGTGCTGCTCAGGATAGCTACGATGGTTCAAGTGTGCTCCGCAGATCAGTTCTGGACAAATTCTGGGTAATTTCTCTGTTAGAATTAAACTTGACTTCAAGAAGAGTGCCATAATTACCAGTCTTTTACCGATCTACATAACTAGACCCAGACCCAACTTGCATTCTTCTTTTGTGTAGGCTATTTTGAGATTTTAAAACATTCTGAACCTGTGAAGCACATGGTGTCACTCACTAAACCATGGTGGCCTAGCTCTCCTGTAGGCTACTATGTTGGCAATAGACTTTCTAATCTTATACTGGCATTGGAAGAAAGTCTCACCTTAACTTTACTCAGATCTTGAAATTAACTGAAATATCAGAGCAGATTGAAGCACAGCATGTGCAAATTTTCAAAAATTGTGCCTTGTCATTGTTGTCAGACTGTCGCCGCTAACGCTAATGACTTTCTGAAAATCCCTAATAGAATTGGCCTTCTAATTTTACTAGTTTGAAAATCCTTTTTTATTGGAGTTGGAGACTCCAGTAATCTAGAAAAATACACAAATCCGAAAAATATCCGTTTTTTACTGAAAATCCGACAAAATTCCGAAGTCCTACACGATATTTTTTTGTCCGACAAGAGGGCCGAAAATCCGACAATGTCGGAAAAATCCGACCCAGTGGAAGCACTGTCTTCACTAAGAATATTATTCTGTATTAGAAAGACATGCTTTTTTAGGTTTTCAGTCGAAGTTTTGTTCAAGGTCGAGACTTGTTAAGTTCTGCTTTTGTAGTGTATATAAGTTTTGTCATTTATTTATAAACATGTCCTTTTTTCTGAATTAAAAGTATTTGGATATTTTACCTATGTAGGTTTTATACTTTTGTAGGTTTTATACTTTTATAGTGTGTTATAGATTTAATACTATGATGATACTATGGGAAGAAATTTTGTTACTTGTATATTATACGCCGTTCGTTCAAGTTTACGCTGTGTAAAACTCGAGAAAAAATCGGTAGCTCTAATTGTACATTTGGAGATGGTGACGTGAAATTATAAATTGGCTATAAAAAGTTGTCAATTATAAAAAAGTTAAGTAAATTGGTTGCTTCCAAAGGAACTGCAAAAGTAGTGTGTCGCCTGTATTTTCAGTTGCTAGTCTAGAGCAAAAGAAATGCTGAAAATGCCAAGAATAAAAATCATTGGATATGTATTCTTGGTAACCAAATTTCTTGTCAGTTTCTGCTGATCATGCTCAATTGCTTATGATAGCCTTAACTCAAGTGAAAAGATAGATGTTGTGGAGCTGCTGGGACTGATGTTGAAACTAGATTCTTCGGTTTAATATTGGATTTTAATCGAGAAAATGTCAAAACCAGGTCTTTAAAAAACTACTCTTAAGTTCATCTGGAAGCCTATCAGTGAGCAATTTGGCCCTTTTTGACTAATTTTGGTTGCAAGAGTAACAAAATCCAATTATTTGGAGAGTGAAAAACCTCTAAGAGTCTACTAAATTTATCAATCATTTCCTAACTTTAAGCGCCTTAAATTATAGGCCTGTTAAACTATTAATTTCTCTGTTTGGGTAATGTTTTCCATTTGTAGCTGAAGATTTGTAGCCAACATGATTGACATTCAGATTAACGCTGAAGAAGAATTTGACTATATTGATGAGGTTGCAGATTCAAACAATTTCTCTGAAGGGAAGCTGACAGAAGAGCCCATGGAAGATGAAGTAGAAATTCTTGATGGAACTATTAAAGTTTTACCTCCAATTAGAGAACTGAAGATTCCAATTCCAGCAAGATACAAAAATAAGACGCTTGGTGAGAATTTTAACCTTTTCATGCTTATACATAAAAGAAACTCAAAAGTGTCTGATGTAGTTGTTGTTTTCTATTTTTCATGGATTTCTAGAACTGGATTTTGTTTAAATTTCAATTTGTTTAAATTCCGTATCGTTACGCATTAACGTACTCAGTCCACCCTTTTCAAATTTTATAGGCGAGAGAAAATAAACTTAAAAAAATTCTGGCAAATCGAATTATGGTTAAAGGTCTTCTCAAAACAATTATCTAGGCAAACGTTACCTGCTTTTTCTTGCGACGATGTTGTATTTAGTCCATTACTTATAGTTTTCCCGGAAATAGAGGAACACCTTTACGCAAAATATTGTTTTTACCAGAAATAGGAAAAATAGATTGCACAATGGTGTTTAGTCTGCAAAACATTTATTCTTTATGATAAATAACAGGAAAAATGGCAAGAATAAGAAATCAGTATCGATTATAAAGTATAAGAAAAGGCCAGAAAGTATAGGAACAAGAAGGACTTTCTCGGACAATCTGTCTTGGTTTTTTCTACAATTAACAATAGCTTGGTGTATGGCCGCAACTACTTGATTTTAATTCAAAATTGATTGATTTCCCATTTGGATATCTGGGTCTCAGAACTTTTATTATTGTGTTTACTGTTTTCCTCCAGCTCACTACTCTAAACGGCTCTTGATCTTCCAAGTTTGTCGTAAACTTCAGAATTCAATTGCAAAATTTCTCTCATACCGAATCAAATGTCTGTCTAGGCACGAAAATACTTAATAAAAACAACGTTTTACAAATGACTAAAAAGGGGAAAATAATTTTTTCTATTCCAAAGAACAAAGATATATATACTTAGAAATTTCCTGAATATTTTGAATGTTTCTGAAATTTTTTACTCAAACTTCTAAAAATTTTCTTAGAATTTGAATGTGGTGCTCATTTTCAGTCAAATACCTAAATGTATCAACTGTTTATTAGACAAGCATAATTGTATGAATGCTGTGGTTGACGAATTCAGTTCTTTATTTAAGTACAATAAGCACTATGTTTAAATTTTTAGAATTTTTTGTTTACCACAAAACTCAGTGAAAACTACGCTTTCTGTATTAAAGCTTCGTTTGGTGCACACCTGTTTAAAAAATTCTCCCCAATAAGGTAGTTCTTTCTTTATTTCATCTGCAACCATTGGTGTTTTACTCCTTGCACACCGCACAACATAGCCCAATCTCATTGGATTCTTGCAATAATATGGGATATTTTCTTTGCCTTTTTGATTAAGAAATCTAAAAGTTACTCAGAATTTCATACTCTGATATAACCTGGCTCTAGGAATTAATGATCGAAATGGGACAGGGTGTTATCAGCTAAGTGGGATGTGTAACAACAGAACATTATCGACACAAACATATTTCTGTTCTGGGAGCCACATGTGTTAGAATAACGTGTCAGAGTCCCGAAAGACTCAGCAAAATTAGATGGGCCGAGGAACAAGCATGATGCCATCTAACTTGCCTCTTTGTCCCCCATTGTTTCATGCCAGGGTTCGTTACTGAACTGTGATAGTAGGCTCAATTTGCGATTTATGGAAGACAAGTTTTGTTTTAAGATTGGTATTGGTAAGCCCTGTGGTTAGTGAGACTTCTTGTTTTTCTTCACTAATTTCTGCTCATACTATATTTGCTTTTTGTTAATATTAAGTATTGGTGAAAGCAGAATGATGGGTGGCTTTTCGTGTTTTGACTGCCTCTTTAGCCTTGTCATTTATGGCAGACGCCATAAAAATCCTATGCTGGTGCAGTAAAACGAAGGTTGAAACGATCATACAAATTCTCCTATAGACAGCAAGGCTTTTAAATTCCTTTCCAGCAGTTGTCTTCCCTCAACACACATCTTGTTGATGTTCAAATTAGAAGAGAGATACTTTATCTGAGTGCTCTGTCTTGAATAGTGAGATTCGTAAGCTGGGAAACTCCCAACGTGTTCTTTTATTTCTTCTACACTTTCTGAACATGTTTCATTAATTGCTGCTCTTTCAGGAAAAGAAGATATAATGCTTTTATGTGACCGTTTATAGTTCTCAGCTATCTTCTTGTCAAGCAAAAAGTTGTCATAGAACACTTCTTGCAAACATCTTGGTTTTTACCTTGGTCACCTGACAAATAATATTTAAAATTATTTGATTTTTTTGGGATTCTCTCCTCTCTTAGGTTCTGTTTAGGTGACGTGCATATTTTTTGGCTATCACCACCAGATCAAAACCAGGTCACCGCCACTATCGTGTGGGGCAGCGGTTCGCCAAACTGTTTTGTTTCTTTAGGCAGACAGCTCGCTGAAAAACTTATAATCTGCTTGATACCTAGCTCAGAAAACAAGCTGAAGCACTAACCTGTTTGTATGCATAAACAAAATCTATGAGATATTTGATTTTGGTAGGCATCAAGTCTAAAACAGTCTAACTCCTCGTGTATTTCCTGTTTTCCTTATATATTCATAATCTCCTCTCTAAAAGAATTCCACTTTAATTGTTGCCTCAGCCTCAAATCGTAATATTTAAGGAAGCAAAACCAAGATGAAGATTTTTTCATTTTTTTGTTTCTTTTGTCATTGATGCCTCATTTTGGTTTTCGCAATAGCAATATTTATTATTCATATGTGTGGTGTTTTTGATTAGATCTTAAAATGTGGGATTGTGGAATAGATCCAATAGTTGGCTGAACCAGATATCATCGTCTTGCAATAGATGATACATTTCTAGTTCATAAATTTTTACTCCTGTAGAGTTAGCATAGTTTCGAGCAGTAAATAGTCAATATATCAGTAAAATCTTATGGTATAGGGGCAAAAAATCGTGTTCAGCCTGTACATTCACATTAAACACAGAAGACATCTTCCATTGAATCATAGAGTATGGGACATTTTACTTGTTCTTTACAGTTTTTCTAATTAAAAACGAGGCAAAAATAAATTAATGCTTGATGAGCCCCCTGTCAGTAGGCAAACTTGGCTCCAACTGTTGTATGTTTCATTCGTCATGGATGCCTTCAGAATTCCCATGAAAATTATTAATGCAAAAATTTCCCAAAGTCCCTTGTGGTTGTCTCGCAAGTAGGACTATAAAAGAGTGACAGGTAACGCGAGTTCTGCAAACCGCCAATGGTCCAGAGTCTCCTTTTCTGTAGTCTCTTTTTTGGATCGTTTGTTAGGCCAAAGTTTCTAGAGTTTTCCTAGAGTGTACTCAGGAAAAGGCACACATACCGATGAAATCAAAAGACGCTCTCTGGACCCCAATTTTTTGTAGTTTCTAAATCTAGGTGGGTTTTACGGGTTTTGCCCCCCCCCCGAAACTTTTGTTCGACTCGTAAAAACGTAACAAAAATGGATATGAATAAAAATTTTATGAATTGTATAAAGTTCTTTAGCATGTTTTGCTACAATTTCACAACCTAAATCCAAACAACCTAACAATCTCATCGAACAATCTAACAAAATCTAACAACCTATACTGTTTTATAGCCTTTAACATATAAAAATCCTTTAATTCAATTAACAACTTAAAATAAATTCAGAAATGTTGAACTTACTGTCCAGCTACAGGATTTTGTCATAATTTATTAAGCCTTTGTATTTGTTTATATAAGTTTACAAAATTTCAAACATTTCAAACATCCGTTCTTAGTTGTTCTTCTTTTCATCATGATCTTGAAAAGTGATCTGAACTTCTCTGTAAAAGTAGAATCAGTATAAGTAAAAATTCACCGCAATTCCATGACAACCAAGACAAGACAAGTAACTAATCCATCTTGTTTTTAATCAACTACATTTGTTGTTTGATCATAATTTTTCGTCATAATTTATTTATTTGTAAATGAAAAAGTTTCTTTTTGCTTCTCATTTAGGTGGAAAAAGACAATAGCTGCATGTGGTGTTTGGTAGCTAAAAAGAAAAAAAAATATGAACGTGCCTAGTCCTCAAAACAAGTCCTCAAAACAAATAGTCCTCAAAATAAGTCCTCAAAACACAGTCATCCCATGCTTCCTGATTAGCCATGTATTTTTAAGAATGAAACTAACTAAGGTTGACTGAAGAGGAACTTGCTTCAGTAATAAGTTCTGATCATATAGAATAGATTTTGACTAGATCTAACAGGTGAGGAACATTGAACATTGGAACGGCTCAAATATGAACCAGGTTCTTAGGGAATCTTAAAAGTGGTGATATACTATGATGTATCCGGTTTCCAGTGTTTACTGTCGAAAATAGATTGCAAGCTTTGACTCTTTACTACACAAGAAGAAATTTACTCATTAGTGCCGGACAAATTGAGGGACTATTGTTTCGTCAATGATGGTTTTCATTCACTTTCCTACTGTGTTGCTCGAATTAAATGAAATAATTTTTCATTTTTTTCAATATATCCTTTATTTTCTTTTTCTCTTTTTTTGGTTTAGTCATTTAAATTTGCAAGCTTTCTGGTATTCTATCTGTCTGCATTTCGCGAAAAAGTGGGGTAAACACGTTTATGCATAATGGTACAGAATTAACCTACAATTACTTTTTCGACTATAGTGAGCTTTGGATAATAGGCCCTTGTTGTTGGTTGATTACTATGACTGTAAGATATCTGGCTTGTTTGAATTACTTTACATCCATGCTAGATGGCTAACAGAGAATGGCTAACGTGAGGTCCTTGTTGTTGGTTGACTGGCTGTAAGATATCAGACTTGTTTGAATTACTTTACATCCATGCTAGATGGCTACAAAGAATGGCTAACGTGAGGTCCTTGTTGTTGGTTGCCTACTATGGCTGTAAGATATCAGACTTGTTTGAATTACTTTACATCCATGCTAGATGGCTAACAGAGAATGGCTAACGTGAGGTCCTTTATGTTGGTTGCCTACTATGGCTGTAAGATATCAGACTTGTTTGAATTACTTTACATCCATGCTAGATGGCTAACAGAGAATGGCTAACGTGAGGTCCTTGTTGTTGGTTGACTGGCTGTAAGATATCAAACTTGTTTGAATTACTTCACATCCATGCTAGATGGCTAACAGAGAACACGATTTAAAAGTAGATAATTTCGGAGACCGCACTGCCTTTCCATGACGTTAAAATAAAAGTTCAAAATAGGGATAAAATCCTATTTAATAGACAGTGTATAGAATGAACTGTCTTTTTCTATACACTGTCTATTAAAAATGATTTTATCCCTATTTTGAACTTTTATTTTATCTCTCGCCTTCCTAATTTCTTATTCTCTCAATTCTTCACTTTGAGAATTTTCAATAGATATAATATCGTTAGCTTATTAAATAGAAAACATTTGTAAAACAATAAAGGGTAATTCCTGTTCATTTCAAGTGTTGTGTTTTCTTCTAGTCGGAGAAAATCCTCTAAGTATGACTTTTAAGTTAAAAAGGGAATGTATTATTTTCTCAAGGGCGAATGAAAACTCTGCTAAAGGAATATACATAACCAGGCAAATATCTTTTAAAGGTTTTTGTCTTTTGTAGATGGCAAGATCTGTGAAATGTTTCCTTAACTTTGGCCTAAAATTATTATAAAACTTTATTTTAAAAGGTTTAAGTATCATACGTATTCATAAATATATAACGACCCTATTTGTTTTTGTGATTTCACTTCTCAAAAATATTGATTTCTTATGGATAAATATGAATCGGTATTAAAGGATCTGTGAACCACAAAATTAAATTCAAATTTACATACAGCTTCATAAATGTTATCTATTGGTTCGTTCTTGTAGGCCAGGTAAATTAACTACAACATGAACTTACTAGCTTATTATAAATAATGGAATACATTTACAAAACAATACAGGATAACTCCTTTTCATTTCTAATGTTATGTTCTCTTCTCCCCGAAAAAAAAACACTTCCGGAAAAAACGTATTATTTTCTCAGGGCAAATGAAAACTTTTAAGGGGATGTATATAACCTTGCAAGTGTCTTTTAAATGTTTTTGTCTTTTGTAGATGGCAGGATCTGAGAATTGTGTCCCTAAAATTTTAGCAAGCATTATTATGAAACTCGGTTTTTAATATATTTAAGTCTCATATATGTTCATAAATATATAACGACCCGACTTGTTGTTCAGATTTCGTTATTCCAAAAATATGGTTTTCTTGTGGATAAGTATGAATCGGTATTAAAGGGTCCGTAAAGCACATATTTAAATTCAAATATACATAAAACTTAATAATAGTTATCTATTAATTTGATCTTGTGGGCCAGCTAAATAAATTTTAAATTACAACATATTTTTGTGGCCAAAAAAGTTGCCGTCAGATGAAACTATAATGGAGTGGGAAAGAAACTTCCAAAAGCGCTCTTCAATCTGAAATTTTGAATAGTTAGATACATTTTGGAATTATTAAAATAATCTAATTTTTGGCTTTGCTCTAAGATTCTTCCTCAAGGATCCAAGAAACGATGCTATTTATGTTTTTTTTTTTTTTAAGCGATAATTAGTTGTCTTGTTTGGGGGATTTAGACAGAGAACGAATTCCACTTAGAAGTTAGAAGGCTAGAATTGTGCCACATTTAATGCTTACTAAAGAAAAAATTGAGAAAAAGAAGAATTTTATTTTTTCCCTGAAAAAGAAAAAACACGGAAAAAAACTAAAAAAAAGAAAGTTGTGGTCTGTTTCAGGAGATTATGGCAAGCTTCTGATGAACTTTTGAAGTTCAAATTAGAAAGAATTCAAAACCGAAAGGGTGCTTTTAAAATAAAAATAGAGTTAGTGTGAAATTTACAAGTTTGAACAGTCTAACCAAGGGAGTATCCAGAAGGGCTAGGGGGTTTGACCCCCCTTGAAATTTTTTCAGACTCATAAAAATGTAACAAAAATGAATTTTTAAATTTTCTGTACCCTCCCCCCCCCCAAAAAAAAAAAAAAAAAATACTGGATACAGCCCTGAATCTAACTAATACATTTTCAGTCCTTCTACGTCTGAAGTAATTTTTTAATTTAATAAAAGATTATTTTTTTGAAATGTTTTATTGCTTAAAATCTTCCTGGAAGAAATCCTACTTTTATGCCTTCAAGCTGTGTTGATAATGGTTTTTTTTCGGTCTTTCAGATCAAATTGTGGCGGACAAAATAAAGTCTGGAGCTATGATCGATTATACAGAAATGAGAAAAGCCCGACGAAAACAGTTATTCAAGGCGGGAAAGGTAAATTTGACATGCAAGCCGCCCTCTACACCGGGCTTTGTAGTGGTCATAAAAAGAAGCTTTGGCTAGAGACAAGTGAAAATTGGCGGAGGAAATGACAAACTAACTCAAATACATTCCTTAAAATAGCTCAAATTTCGATGTTGAATAATTGAATTATATAAATACTTACTTATATAAATAAAAACAGAGCAAATTAGTTAAATTTGATGACGATGCTTTTCATCTCTAAAAATTTAAAATAGGAAAAACCTAAAACAAAGTACTGGTCTAGTGACTGGAAAAAACTTCTGGACATAACAAATGAACACCAATCAATCAAAACAAAATTACATTCAAGGATGTATCTCGTATTATATTTGTATAAATAATGAAAACTAATAAGTCAAAGTTGACCATGCTTGTCTTCCGTAAAATCATAATAACATAACTGTATAGAAGCACAACGCGAAAAATAAATAATGTATAAAAGGATTCTTGGATGTAGGTTTAACGTAAATGATTAGATTCAAACGTAAAATTAGTGAAATATATTTGACTTTTATCCAGTTAAGATGGATTATTATATAATGCTAAGAAGTACATAATGCCATGTAACAATACTGATTATCAAATGTTTTGTCCGATTGTTTGCCTCATTTGCTTAGATTTTATTGATTTTAACAAATATTTGAATGTATATAAAATCTGATACCTGAATTTAGCTTCCCAAGTATTTCTGGACTGACAAGTGGGCCTGTCTCAGATACCTTGACTGGTCGACGCCTTTTATCTTGTGACTTCGATGAAGTATTAACATTACTCTAACCGTGAAACAGTTTCACCTAGCAGATGCTAAGTTAAAAATGCAATATATTCTGTTTTGAAAAAACTGCCCCGTCTTTTATATTGGTAGTCAATAAGGCATTATAATGGCCCCCGAATTAAGCAAAACTTTACAGTGCAAATTGATTTATTTACTTTTGTTGGAGAATGATCAAAAGGGATCTATTTTTTAGGTTAAAGTCTAACAAAGAAAATGGAAAAAATTAGGAAAATTAGTGGGGGGACTCCAGTCGTAAGCTTTAGACCTTAAACCTAAGCCCCATTTCAGTGTCGCCCAATAGCCCTAAAATTCATACTGCGAAATTCTTCTTAAAAACTTATTGAAATTTTGTCGCAGGGGAATGAGTTTCACAGAGAAAATGAAAACATTTAAAGTCTTTCTTTTAAAAATGCGGATGGAAACGTTTGACCTAGTTGTGAGCCAGCAATAATTTTTTTTTTTTTGCTTAAGTTTCAATTACGCTCAAACCGGAGTTGGGTTTGCATTAGATTTTATCTCCTATTTATATTAAATTTGTATGTAATGATTGTTAAATTAATTAGCCGCTTTGAACGTTATCAGAATGAGTCAATTTAACTTTGATAGTGACCTCAGCACGATATCCAACTGAAAATAACGCTATATCGGACTAAATTTTTAGAATAGTAGGTTTGTGTTTCCATTGTATAGCTTAAGGACAGCCATTAAAGAATTGACTTGGCAAACAAAATTGTGTATCTTAATTCAACTGAATCTAGAAAAGTTACATTAAAAGGTTTTACGTGGAGGAGGGGGTGGGGTATTTTTTAGCTTAATTAATTCGTGAATTTGTGTTCCCGAACTATTCAAAAGAAGAACAAACTTACTTTACTAAAAATGCAGTCCTAAATTTTAATTTTTTTGGTTGAATATTTTGCTAAGATATTCAGCTTGCCAATTTCAGTTGACTTGCTCTGTCAACTTAAATTAATGTAATGTAAAAGCAATTTGAATCGAAAACTTCGATAATAGCAATAATGTTTATGTAGTCAAACTTAATTTTAACAGATTATATGGTGTTTTGTGTCGCAATTTTACTTTGAAAATGACCTGCGAAGGTATGTCAAGGGCGCTGGAAGGGAGAAACGAATTGTCCTATTGTCGGAATTTATGTAACTCGGCTTTTCTGGCCTAGATAATGTAAGCGGACCAATTTTCAGAATCTGTTTTATTATTCTTTTATTATAATTATTGTTCTATTGTACCATTTTTGATTTTTATTTCCGTCGTGTAGTTTCTATTATTTTTTACTATCATTTCTTTGATCAAATTTGCACCTATAAGTCTTTGATTTGCTCGCCCTTAGGCATCCACCGTCTATGGTGCTGAACTTCCACTGTTATAAGTTGCCCAAACTAATCGGGTATCAGTAAAGGCAGCAGTTCTTTTCCTATTTGGATTCAAAATTAATACCCATATTTATACCCATATCCATTAATACCAAAATTATACCCATGTTGTATAATTATACCAAAATTATACAAAATATTAATATCCATTAATACTAAAATTATTAATAAATTAATACCAAAATTATTACGTGACAACAAACCATAAGCAAAACTTATTTCTCTCTGTCTTTCTTTACAAAAAGGGAAAAGGTAAAAAGGGGGCAAAGAGGGAAGTTTTTGAATAGATTGGGATAGAAGAAGAGTGTGCGCATCTGGGTTGGCCGGTGGCCGTCTGGTAGTACAGTGGGTTTTGGGTAGTTGCAGTAGAAGTAATAGTTTATTCATAATCGATAGTTGATTTATGTATACATCTATCCAATTAATACTATGAAAATATTTGGATCTGTAAATTTCATGAACCTAAATTTTCAATATAATGTAAAGTTAAAATAAAAATAATACGATGTGTTCAGTAATCTAAACAATTCTTTCGCTAAAATACCTTAAGATAATATTCTAAAATTAATATTAAATATAATTTCATTGAATTAATACAAAATTGTATCCACTGTAAAAGTCAGCTTACTGACCGTGGCCCAGCTTACAATCGGCCGAGCAAAAAAAAGAAAAGACAAGGTAATCAAAGCCTCAAACAGTTATTCTAACACTGGACCGATGATTTTTGTCCCAATGCAAATTACCTGGAAAAAACAAATGGTCATTAATGGCACCACTGTTATTTAGACCTTGGTAAAATTTTAAACTTCAATCTCGAGCCAGTTAAGAAAAATCTATCGATTTTCACGATATAAATGTAAAACTAGCATGTTATCGACACCAAGCTGTCTGAGGCCGGCTACGCATGTTCCTTCTCCATCAAACTCTATTTAAAGCCTAGCCTTTCCCACTCAAGAAGTTCCGATTTCCCGTAAATTAATCCTTACAACCTCCTTCCGCCCAATTCTGCGAAGACCTGCTTTCAGTTTGGACCTAGATGGCTGGACAAAAAGGATGATTCTCGGAAGTCTTTCATCCGCAGAAGGTATCCCACCCATTTTAATCTTTCATTATAGCTCTAAAAAGTTGGACAGAACCAAAATTTTGAAATAAGCTCAGTCAGACGGGTAAGACAATTCTTGTAAAAAGCACCTCATAAATCATTTTCTGTATTTGGAATGCCCAGTTTCAGAAACATACCTAACCATTGTTCTTTCCAATATCCTAATTCTGGTCTTCAGACTTATCTTCCCATTTTTCCTAACTTTTCAACCGTAAAAACACGTCCTATGCTTTCTTGTTACCCAATATAACTTTTTGTCTTCATTTATTCAACTCAACTCAAACGATTTTATTGTCAAACGCCTTACACGGTCATGCTGATCAGTGACAGTTCTTGTCACAGCAAAAGATATGGCATTGGATATATAAAAATCACAGCGACATCGTCTTGCAAATCTATATGTTATTTCGAAATATCAGAAACAGAGACCTAAGACATTCAAATATACAACTTTCTGAGAAAAGTTTAAAATAAAAGCTCAAATTAAAGACAATACACCTTTGAATTCAACAACAAATAAAATAATAATGAACTAAAACAAATATATACAATTTTTGGCAACTGAGTCTAGTATTAAAAGCCTTGACAAACTAGGGAACGAAACTGTTTGTGTAACGCAGATGTTTTGCTGTTACCGGCTGAATTATACGTACCGGTTCAGCAAATTGTCGCGGGATCCGCTTGCACGAAGGGAGATACTGAAGAGGGAGGATTTGACAAAGCCGCGGGTTTGCCAACATACCGGCACCAAACTTAAAACGAATTTCATCACGGCGTTCCGAAAGAGTTTTAAGGGAAAATTGTTTTGAAAGGGAGAAATAAGGGACTCTAGGAGATGTGGAAACTGCCAAAAGAGCTCGGTATCAGTTTAAATTAATTTTCAAGCCTTTTCTTGCGCACTGATCGCACATAATATCCAAAAATCATTCATTTTGCTAACATTTTCATTTAAAACGGTCAGATCATCAGCATAATCTAAGTTTTGAGATTTTTACTTACCGATTTGATTCCGTGCTCTCAAATAGCTTTCGCCGTGGCGATTATGACAAATTCCATTAAAATGACCTGTGTAAATGAGTATAGGGTTCAATCCTGATTCAATACGAAACCTTCTGTGAACCCTGCTTCCTACCTCAACCGCATTAGCGTTAATCTCGTACATTGGACTAATCACTTTAATGTATTTATCTGGTATACCATACAATGATAGTAACTTTGCTAGAGCTCTTCTATGGGCTTAATCAAACACTTGTTCTTCATCTTTAAAGTTCGGGACCAAATGGGTCTGATAACTCATGATTCTCAATTATTAATCCAAAAATAAAAATTTGGTAGACCCATCCTCTGTCCTTCCTAAATCCTTCATAAAACCACGCTCTTTGTCTCTTAGAACTCTATCTACGGCATCCCTAAGTTTAAAAGTATCATCACACTAAGTAATTTGTGCCCTACAAAAAGCAGGCTAATGCCTCTGTAATTACTGCTCTCCCTCTTTATTCCCTTCTTATAGAAGGGACTAATTGAATTTTTCTGAAATTGCTTTTTACTTCCTTTTTTCAAAAATTACTCATCCTATTCTCTAATTTATCTCTTAACTTCACCCTTTTTATTTTTCAACCCTTTAATATTGTCTCTAATTTTCCTCTCAATATGATTATTCATTCAACTGTCACAAACAAGTGTCACGTACTTTTTAATCATATCTTTATTATTTCTTGTAACTCTATCACGGTTTAGCACATTCACGAAACGTTCTACTCGTCTCTCCTCAACTCTTTTCTTATCATTAATTATTCCTATTCTTAACTGGGAGATTTTTAAATTTACGATTGCCACTCAGTCTTTTAACGTGCCAATGCAATATTTTTATTGTTATGCTGTTTGCCTGTATCTTCGATACTTCAGCAATTTTATCAATGGCCTTCACTTCACACCATCTCATTTCACCTTTTAATGCTGTCTCTACTTTCCTTACATTCTCCTTATTTTTATATGTGATCAATCAGTCAAATACTTCTTGTACAAGCCTGGCTTCTCGTGTTCCTGTTTTTTCCCCAGGACTGTGTATTAGTTTTTAGCTTATTATTATTCTATGACTTCGAATCACATGCTTTATAAATTTACAATATTTTATTATATCATTAATCAACCCAATCTACTTGATCAATTTCTTATTGTCTAAGTAACTTGATATTTGATCTAGTTAGTTGAATAGCTTCAATAATTGGGCAAAGAAGTAAAAGCCGAGCTCTTTAGATTTGTCTGGAGTGATGTCTGGAAATGCCATAAAACCTCCAGGGTTAGCAATGAAGGTGACATAAAAGCTTTTGATGGTGGGACGGAAGAAGGTTTTTAAGCCAGCTGGTTTCTGGAATTTTTTTGATATGGCTGGCTTTCATCCAAATATTTTGTATGTGTATTATTATCATGTGCTATATATCCTGTGATATTATTATCATTATTTTGTGTAATTTTTTTTTTATCATTACCCAAAGTCGCTTCTGTTGAAATACCTATCTATCTATACCATTAGATGTTCCTGAAATATGGCATATAAACTTAAATTTCTACACACATAGTGTCTTTTGATTTATTATAGTTCGGAATCCCCCTCAGACCTACCTGAAAGTTTCAGCTTAATACCCTAAGCTACGGGTTTTATGGGTTTTGAGCACTATTTAGACCGTGCTTTATCTTTAAATCCCAAACAAATTGCATGTGTGGTTTAGATCCGACCATGAGGTGGAAGTCATTGAATCATGTGTCAAAGGACACCTTTTTAGGACACCGTTTAGACACGTTAAGCATACCGTTTTTACTGACAGTTTTTTTTTGCGACTCATAATTCTGTAGCTTGAAAGTTTTTGTGTCGTCAGATGCTTGCCAATCATAATGATTGGAATAGTTTATTAATAAAAAGTAATTATAGTCAAGGCTAAAGCCAGACTAATGCTTTTTTACAATTTAAAAAATCAATTTGCACTGATCATTATTGGATAATAACTTTTGACAAAAAAAGGCACAACAGATTGTATGTGACGTTCTTCTCGTCATACATATATAAAATCAGAGTTCTTCTGATTGTGAATGGCACAGTCTATAGAACAAGGTCTGAATTGAAATATCACAACAGAGATAGTCAATTGCCAGTTTTCCTGACCAGGGGAGTTCACTCTTTCTCCGCTGTGTCTCCACTTGGATTTTTTAAGCTTTCAATTTTTTCATGTGGTTGTTTTAAGATTTGTTTAAAAAGTATTTTTGAGTGTTGATTACTATCTGGTGTCATTTTCAAGGATTTTTCTAAAGAAGCGGCCAATAAATGTGGCGGCATCAAAAGTGATAACTTTGGTCTTTGGTGGTTCAGTAGATTTATTTTAAGTCTAGAAATTAATTGTTTAAGCTCCCATTTGAAGTGCTGTCCTCCATCAGTGTCTGGAATGCTCTTTTTTGTAAATTTCGGAATTTTTTTTTCAGTATTT